>NW_016161750.1:26773-37942 GCF_001687245.7 Rhagoletis zephyria | reverse complement strand
AATTAAATTGTTCCTTCAGTACGAAATCTATACAAAAAATGTACTTTTCGGCTATAAATTGTATACACTTTTTAATTCGCTCATATATTTTCTTAGTACATTCCCTACAAGACCAATGAATTTATGGTATTCATGAGAAAGTTTTATTGTTTATGTACATACGTTTACGTAGTTTACACTTTTACAAATTGATTCCACGTGCACATGTACTGCATTTAACGCAAATATGTATGCACACATTTTCAGGTATACATCTTAACAAAAAGCATATTTAAGTTATTATTAATGGATAAAAAGACATTTTCCTTTGGATTGAGTACTAAAATTTGACATTTTAATGGCATTTCAAGTGCTTATCAAAACTTTACGACAAGATTTGACCATTTATCTTAATAGTATTCAATTTTAATTATTTTTTGTAAAAATACGGTTTATATTTTAAGAAAAGCTGTACAAATTCAAGGTTCAAACTTTGTGCAACATTAAAAAAAAAACCAACACACTTTCGTAAAAATTTCGAGCTTTTTAATTCGATTTCCTAGATTTATTTTGAGCGTGCGGTTTTTTAGCCCATTAAATTTTAATATAACTAAGTTTTTTAAGATTTCTTTGATGAAGGTGTTGCTAGTTTTCTCCATATAAAAAAATCATCGGACACACTTCGTATGGAAGAAAATGGCTGACATCGTCGACAAAAAAAATACCAAGTTCAACGGTAAGTCCCAGCTACTTTAAACTTGAACTTTATTATACTAAAATTGAATGGGCTAAAAACTAAAGAATATTAATAAAGCTCGAAATTTTTACGAAAGTATGTTGGTTTTTGGATGTTTCGCAAAGATTTAATCTTAGGTTTGTACAGTTTTTCTTAAAGAATACATTATATTTTATAAACAGATAATTAAAATTAAAGAATAATAAAATAAATAGTAAAATCTTGTCAATATGTGAGTGCCGTAAAGGTATTATATTTACGAAAATCTCTTCTTATAACTAACGAAGACTTTGTTTCTATATGAAGCTGACTTCGACATTTTGTTTTAATAAAACTTAGTATCGAAAAGTTTCTTTAAAAATTTGACTAGGCTATATTATACTGGTTCGTTGAAGCCATTTTTCAAAATTACAAAGGTAAATACGAACAGGCGAACCAAAGAGAACACAAAAAATTCCTTGCTGTGAATTTTCAGAGCTATATATATTTAGTATTGATTACAAAATTGTACTAAAAAGTACTGCGTAGTAGGAAAGTATATTGTAAATGAAATTGTATCAAACAAGTACAATTGTACCAAAAATGCCAACACTGTTCTGTATACATACTTTTTCTTCTTTTCTACTTTTTACTCTTATTTTATCTTTCAGCTTCGCTAAAAGCACTTCTACGAACGCTTGGCTTACCAAATTTACGCCAATTGATAAAATTTTGCGATTTAAATTCATTTTAAATAATGCAAATAACTATTCGTGTAGAATTGAAAATCGCCTCGTCTGAATAGGGATAGCAACTTTCTCACTTTCAACTTCTCATTCAACTCCGCATTCAACTTTTGTTGCCTGTAAAATCGCCTCGTGCGAATGCCCTATATGCAGCAATTATTTCCCATAAATACCCCAATATGTTAGGCTAAGAAATCAATTGTAAAAGAACCTACAAAGCGACGTTGAGTTGCTCAGGAAAATAAATTCAATACAATTAAAACATAAATGAATTGTTTCATTCGATACATGGCGATCCTGCCAGCTTTTTGCGAAAATTAATTTGCAAAAAAGCTATCCTGCCAACCGGTGCTTAGATTTGAATTGCACAGTGGCAGTCTAGTGCTTTGCTGCACAGATCAGCCTGAGTCCTGGTTTGCTTAAATTGCAACATTTTTAAAATTTTGTGCTTAAGAATTATGCACTAAAAAGCACTTTGGCTTGATCAGCCAAAAAAAAAAGATCAATCAGTCATCAAACGGGGAAGGGCCTGACGGACAGTCAGCTTAAAACTAATTTGTCCTGACGTGGATCAGCCACAAAGATCCGTCAGCTGCGTGATGAAGGAGGGACCACAGCCAGTGGCTCTCGAGGAATATAGAAGAAGAACCAGCAGAAAGACAACAGATGGGGTTACCATTCCAAAAGCACAAAAGCCAAAAAGAGAGAGGAGGTTGCATGCAGGAGCTGAAGCGGGAGAAGGCAATCCTACTAAGAACAGTCAATACAAGGCCGCCACCACCATGGGATGCAGCAACTAAAATATGGAGTGGAGTCTCAGAGGTAGAATTCCTGATGGAGCAGTATTTGGTAAATAGAAAGCAGGATTAAAAAAAAATAATAATGAAAAATATAAATTATATTATAAGCAAACAAAAACTGATGTGCGTCAATCCGCACTCATAGGGCCAGTAAGCGAATTTTCGCTCGTGGCAAAAATATTTTTTTTTATATACATATACAATACATTTCTTAAGTTACTTTCAATCTTACTTTTTAAAAAAAAAAAAAAAAAAAAATTTTTATGACTTTTTTTTTTAAATATTAAGCCAAAATTTTATCAATAAAAATAAATAAAGGTTAATTAAAAATTTACTAAAATAAGAATTAATTAAAAAAAAAAGAGGGTTATAGTTACATAAAATTTTTAAAAAACTTATATGATAGGAGACAATTAGAAAAATTTAAAACTGGACATACCAATACAAATACTACAAACTTGGCCTAAAATGGGTCTATTAGACGTAAAAACAGTAGACTCTACTGCAAATGTTATCAACAAAGTTGACGTAACGTCCCCCGACTTGGAAGTTATAACCATCTTGTTATTTGTAATAGTAGCCCTTTTAGCAGCAAATATTTGCTTTAAATTGTATAGAATGCACAATAGGTGCTTAAAAAAAAATATACAGCCAGTAGAAGCAATGATTTAGACCAAGTCTAACAAATTTATTACCCACTGTTACAATAAAAGGTTCAACCAAAGGTAATGGACTGGAACCAAATATTAATTAAAGCTAGACAAATTAGAAAGGAATTTTTGAAAACACATAAATGCCTAAACAACGACAGGGAAATAAAGGCAGAGACACTTAATAAACATATCAATAACCTAGTCAGCACACTTGAAAAACTTAGAGTTTTTCTAAATGTCAACTATAATAGACTTACACAAGGTCATAAAGTAGCAGCTGAAACATTCTTTCTTGACATTAGGGAAAAACTCATAATGGTAGCCTCAAGAAAAGGAATTACAATAGATATCCCAACGTCACTACACGAGGAAATATCATTTACACCACTACAAGAAATTATACAAACTCCCACAATGACACAGACAGTAGTAGAATTTATAAATACAGCAACAAAGCTTATACCTGATTTTGATGGCAAATCAGAAAATTTACGTTCATTCCTTGACGCACTAACTCTGGTTGATGCGATAAAAGGCGAACAAGAGGCAATAGCCATTTCCTTAATTAAGACTAAACTTAAAGGAAATTCGAGAAATTTGATTGACAATGAAAATACAATTGCGGAAATCAGTACCAAACTACGCACCACCGTAAAAGGTGAGTCAGTAGAAGTAGTGACTGCAAAACTTATGAATATAAGACAAAGTAGCAAAACTGCTACAAATTACTGCAATGAAATAGAAACACTAACAAAATCATTAGAAAATGTATATATAAATGACGGCATAAACTTAAATTTGGCAAGTAAATATGTGACACAAGCAGCCGTAAGGGCAATAACTAAAAATTGCACATTAGAAAAAGTCAAACTTATTATGGAAGCAGGTCAGTTTACTGACATGAATGAAGTAATAAGCAAATTTGTTGGAAGTTGTACAGAAGCTACAGGCCAACAAAATACCATTTTGCACTACCGACAAAGACAATTTGGCAACAGATTCCAAAACAATAGAAATTTTGGAAGAAGGTTTCAAAATAGAACCAATGTTCAAAGAAACCACAATGGCCAAAACAGCAATTATAGTGGAAATAACTATAATAATAGAGGTCAAAACAGAAATACCTACCGAGGTAATACAAGGAATATTAGAATGACCCAAACAGACAACAATAGTTCGGAAAACCCGGACATTCCCCTAAGATAAATTCGGACTACAAAATATACAATCTTAACCTTAACTTTAGCATTTACATACAAGTTAGAATTGCTCACACTAACACCGCCATAACACTACTAGTTGACACAGGAGCAGAAATTTCCATAATTAAACATGACCAAGATACACTTAAACACATAAACAAAAAACACATTACAACACTACAAGGCATTGGACAAGGAAAAATCAATTCAATAGGCACAACATTTTTCGATTCAAAGTTTAAAAATTACTTAATACCACACGAGTTTCATGTAGTACAAAACGATTTCCCAATACCGTGTGATGGCATTATTGGAATGGACTTTATGAAAAAATACAATTATCTACTTGAATTCAATGAGAATCAAGATTTCCTAACCCTCAGACCAGAAAAATTCCAAATGCACATTGAAATACCAATTATAACTACTTGTAACGATGACATAACACTCCCAGCTATGTCAGAAGTTATAAGAAGGGTGAAACTTTCTACTCCTTTTCAAGAAGTACTGATACCTAATCAAGAAATACAAACAGGTATATTCATTGCAAGTACCTTGGTAAAATCTGAAAATGCATTCATACGAATTCTTAACACAAATGACAGACCAGTAACGGTAAAACTAAACAGAATTCAATCAGAAAATCTCACTGACTATAACTTAATTTCAAGTGATCAAAACAAAACAGAAAGAAAAAATAAAATTTTGGATACACTAAAGAAAAATTTTCCAAAACTATTTGAAAAAACGTTAACGGAATTATGTTCTAGGTAGAGCGATATTTTTGGATTAGAAACAGAAGCAATCACATCAAACAATTTTTACACACAAAAGTTAAGGACAAAAGATACAGACCCAGTATACATTAGGCATATAACAAATGTTGACGAAAAATTTGGCATACCACCACGTGGTGGCAAATATTGTACAAGTAATGAATATCACTTTTTTAGGTGATTTCGGTTCAAAAACGTTCCGCGCAAAAATGGATTTCTAAAAAAAGTCAGATTTTTTTTTAATTTGGTTTAATATTTTTATTTTTACATTTTTGTCAATTGTTATATGAAATAAGTTTTAAGTTTAAAGTATGTGATGATTTACACAATGGTAAAATGTCTTGCACAATTTTAATTGCACGCTCTGCGCAGATGTTACTTCGCTGAACTTCCTCAATAGCTGATGGTTTATTTACCCAATGTCTGAGAAAACATTCATTTGCTTTTGTGAAGCCGGCCAATGATTTCTGTAGTGTGGCGAAATTATTTTTGTTGAAAGTATGATCGGAAAACCAGATTTCGCTCCAAGCACCGCACACAAACTTACAAATAGGATATAATTGCAAACGATATTCAGGAATAAGTATAAAGGCTAAAAGTGCCAAAATAGCTCTAGAATTCTAACGGGCATTACTGAGTGCTGGTATTGCTTTAAATTTTATGTAGGGAAAATGTTCATTTTTCTCGAAGTATTTAAAAGATTCGACCAATTCATATAAGTATTGCATGTCATTTCGCCATTTAATGCTTTTAACCTTAATACACTCTTTATTTTGTTCATACTCTTTTTTTAGATCATCGTAATTTTCTATTAAATTTGGAATAAAATTGTATGAAATATTGGGCGATGATGTTTTTCCCTCTAAAAGCTCATCCATGACATGTTTTAACATCAAATCTAGCACATGATGTTGACAACCAATATACTGTGGAGCGGGCAATGAAAAGGATTTCAAAAAATTTTGTAGGCGAGTGACAACACCATGGTGTCTGCCAGTATTCACACTGGTTGTATCGCAAATTATCATTTTAATTGATTCCAACAAGTCGAAATCACATAATAATTCTTTTATTCTGTGAAATATCGTCGACGCTTTTCCATCATTCAGAACTAGTACACCTAATTTTACTTCCCTAGAAGCATTTTTCAGTACTACGACCTGATATTCCTTCTTTCCAATTTTTTTCCCGTCAAAATGCAAGCACCAGTTTTCATTTTTAAGAGTGTTTTTCAACAGTTTTTTCTTTTGTTCGGCATTTTTGGTGTAAGCTTGCATTGCCCACTTTAGCTGGCGCAGGGTTGCATTCTCTTCACAGCGAATTCAAAATAACCTTAAAAACTTTAAATAAAAAATCTTACAATTTTTTGAGATTTTTATTTTGCAAAATTTATTTTTCAAAATACATTGTTAACCTAATATAAATAGCTACTAATCAATATTATGAATACAAATTACAATTAACATTAATAATAAAGATATTTTTACAAACATATGTAGTTCCTTAATTGCTTTTTATTACTACTACTCCTTTGCATATAGCTGCTTTCAAAATTTGCAAAATTTCAATAAAAAGTTAAGCGATTTTAACAGTATTATAATCAAAAGAAAGGTAATCGATTTACCTTTCTTTTAATATATTGACAGTTGAAAATCATTTGTACTGGTTCACAAAAATTTAGTTTTGTTAGAACTTTGCAAAATGTGACAACTTTTTCACTTCTTACATATAATGTTTTCAAAAGTTGCAAAATTTCTATAAAGTAGCTAACCGATTTTAACAATATTATAATCAAAAGAAAAGTAATCGATTTACCTTTCTTTAAATACATATTAACAGTTGCAAATCATTTGTAATGGTGCACAAAAATTCAGTTTCGTTACAACTTTGCAAAATTTTACCACTTTTTCACTTCTTATATATACATGTTTTCAAAAGTTGCCAAATTTCTATAAAATAGTCAACCGATTTTACCAATATTATAATCAAAAGAAAGGTAATCGATTTACCTTTCTTTTAGTATATATGAACAGTTGCAAATCAGTTGTAATGGTGCACAAAAATTCAGTTTCGTTACAACTTTGCAAAATTTTACCACTTTTTCACTGCTTATATATAGCTGTTTACAAAAGTTGCAAAGTTTTTATGAAAACGTAAAGCAATTTAACGGTGTTATAATCAAAAGAAAGGTAAACGGTTTACCTTTATTTTGATATATATTAAGAGTTGCAAATCATTTATGGTGATTCAGAAAATTAAGTTTTCTTGCAACTATGCAAAATTTGACAAGTTGGACCTACACTTTGAAGGTGCTCCTGGCGTTGAAGGTGCTGAGGGCGGAAGGTACCCATGGTGCTCCTGGCGATGAAGGAGCTGAGGATAGAAGGTACTGGTGGTGCTCCTGGCGATGAAGAAGCTGAGGGCAGAAGGTTTTAATGGTGCTCCTGGCGATGAAGATGCAAGCGTTGAAGGTGCTGATGGTGAATCCCAAACCTGTAAACAAACAAAAATATCAGTTCAAATTTATAAACATATAAAAAGTCTCAATACATACCTGAAGAATGTGACTAAGTCGCTGCTGTTTTGCAATCTAAAAGAAGAAATTACATTTTAATTAAATAAAATTGTTAAATACGTATCCTTATCTTCAAAATTTTCGCAAAGTGACATTTCTTCACAGTATGTATACTGTCATCAAAACTCCGATGTTTCTAACATGCTCGATCTAACGCATAGAATTCTTATTAGAGTACGAATTCTTATCGGGTATGTAGATCTAACAAAGGGACATTTTTTTGACAGTTCGAACAAAAAATTTGTAGGTGTGTGAGTGAGATGACTAAAAAGTTGTGAATGTGTTTGTAAATCGTTTGATTTTCAGGGGAAAGTGGTGAGCCGTGGCTGGCAGGGATATTTTTTTCTGTAAATTTTCATATCCAATTCAATTAAAAAACATTTTTATTTTTTTATTCATTGCAGCTATTCGTTTTGTGTTTAGTTATTGGATATGTGTACATACATACATATATTTTCGTCTGCACGATTCATTTCGTTTGTTGTTTCGTCTGTAACTATTAAACTACTGTAGTGTACTATCGCCAAAGTGAACTCAGCCGTTTTGTTTTCGTATTGTACCGAACTGTTGAAGTAATAAACGAAACGAAATAGTAACGTACAATATAGTTTATTTTCGTACCCTGATTTAAAGTGACAAACTGCTGATAAACTTGATAAAATGATAAATTTATCTTGTTGATAAATGAACTGTCAAACTTTGTATGGAAATCTATTTACCCAAAGTTTATCTTTTTATCGAAGGATTTTGGTGGACGAATGAATGTATAAATTTCAGCAAAATTTAACCCTCACAGGTTGCCAGCTGGGGTCGATTCCCGTTCTGTGTTATCTTAAAGGTCCTTACTATGAGTTGTATTCGATTTTCGATCTTCGCTGGTTATCGAAGATTGAAAGTGAAATTCGTATNAATATGCGCGTAATTGAATTTAATATTTTCCAATATACAGTACTTTCGTTGACGTTTATAGTAAGATCAATTACGTTTCTATTTGATTTTAATATTTTTCCCCCTCAGTGTATTGACGAGTTGGCCTTGGAATGCAATATATGTTGAAAATTTGCGTTCATCTGCCTCAAAATATGAAAACCCAATAAGCGAATGGAATCGAACAACAAAACGGATTTGATAGCTTATGGCACCGACAGCGGTGAGTAATCAATTATGACTGCCTGCAACTAGGAAACTGTGGTCGGACTTCTACCACATTATGGTAGATCTACTACTTTTTTGAGCATCTACCACTTCTACCACACAAGGTCTGAAGTCTACCACATATTCGCGTTTTGGAGCAGTTTAATATTTGCTTAATTTTTTTATGCTTTTAATTTTGGGAGCAAAAATTGTCCAACACTAAATACAATGTGATAACAAGAATGAGAGAATGCAAGATTTCGCATTCCCGGCGGCGATGAGATTTAAACATTTTAACAGATTTAAAAGTAAAAAACGCCGAATGGGGGGAAAAAATAAAAATAAACTCTCAAACAGTAAATTTTCTTAATATTCAATTTTTCGACAGGAAACGTGTTTTAATTGTCTTAGAATGAAAAATATATGATTTATAAAAAGAATTAATAAAGAAAATGTCAAAGATCGGAAATTTGTGAAAGTATTAGTTTAAAAGTTTTTTTCTGGAGATTCTAATTGAAAAGTTTGCAATTTATGTGAAACGTTGCACAATTTTGTTAATTTTTGCATAAAGTTTGAAATTCGGATTTATATAGTTTTTTAGACAAACAGCTATACTTTTGTAAAAAATTAATAAACCTTAAACAAACAAAAGACAAATAGTCAAAACTTGTTTAACTGTCGCGACACTATTAATACTTATTTTAGTTTCTGTTCCGTAGTACATAAAAGACATAAATAAATAATAAACTATCCAAAAACTGAGATTCTACCACACAGAATAATTTTTAAGTCCGATCACTGCTAGGAAAAGTCGAGCTCAGCAAATAAGAAAACTAATTACAGGCTACTCATTACAGGTGAAGCTTTTGAAGAAGGCACCCTCATGAAAGTCAGGAGGATACTCCAACATTTTCAGTCCCGATGCCATTCTCAAAAAGGAATTAAAAGAAAAAAATAATAAATATAAATGAAAGTCCTCTCACCTGGTGCAGCGTCAATCGCTAGAATTCAAAATATTGTCAAGCTTCCCACGCAGATATTTGTCGCTTCGAGCGAGCAGTTATTTAGTGGCACAGGTTTGATTTACAACCCTTTAAGAAACAGTTTTTAAGTTCAAGAACTAAATAAAATAAACTTTATTAAAAATTACTACCTTTTCCATTTTTTTATTTACCTACCTAAATCACCTAAGTTATCTCTTAAAAATACTTGACATTCGCATTCGCATCCGCATCCGCGGATGTTAGATTTTAGACATCCGCATTCGCATCCGCGGATGTCTAAAATGTCACATTCGCAACGTCCCTAGTACAGACGCCACATACATACCAAAGCATCTCGTAGTAGAGACACGAACCAAAACCAATTTAGCTCTATATCTTTCCAACTAGTAGCCGGAACTCAATATCTGTGTAAGGTATACGAAAAGCTGTTTTTCCCATAAAAAAATACATGGAAAACTTTGTGCGCTTTGAGCGACCTCTAAAAATTTTTGGATTTCAAAATAAAAAAAATTGAGTATATTTTGTTCGGTATAGAACAATCTCAGGGGATGAGAGCATACAAATTCCGGCTTTACTTTTTACATGCATTTTTGGACCACCAGTGTACCCACATACCCCTTTTTAAACTGGCAAAAGAAAAAAATCTTTTTGTTTCGCAACACTTTAGCTTAATTTTTAAGAATTCTGATAATCGCTATGAAACTTGAAAATATTTTCGGGACACACTCTGCAAGGCCTTTCCAGCGATACCTCTAACATGTTAATTGGACGACTGGATAAAAACTTCCAAAGCTCGTGTATATACTATGTATAAGCGAGTCATTTCAGCAGGCTACTGGGCTGCTTTCGTCATGGATAACCAGATATGAAACTCTTTTTCTCGTGAGAGCGCTGTCAAAGTGTGTATTTTTTTATAACATTCTCCAGTAGAGCCACTGTGACGAAAACATGTATGGGCATTTATAGAGAAATTTATGGAGAAACCTTTGATTAAACGCAACGAACAAATGTTGGAATATTCTTCATTTTATATTTCAGTGTTTATATTGTCGCTGCATCTTTTAGGCGCATCAATATTACATAGTTACATCCCGAGCTAATAAAAGGAAAGTAAAAGAATTAGCTAAATTTTCATCAAAATTTAAAAATCAATATTTTTAGAGAAATGTTTGGCATGTAGTACTATAGTCCATTTAATTATAGTTTACGGAGGTGCAAGTTTTAAGTAGCTAAAATTCTCTTTGATTTTTGACGCTTTTTTGCTAACGGTGTTACGCATTTTCTTCCATCTATATATATAAAATTCAAATTATGTATGTACCTATAGACAAACTTGGCTCCTAAACGAATAAGCCGATCGTAACCAAATTTTACACACGCACTGGATATCTTCCAGGGATGGTCACAGGGTAAAAAATATTTTGATATATAAAGGGGGCGTGGCCCCAAAACGTGGACCCGGGTAACCTTAGGATGTATTTGTTTAATATGGGTATCAAATTAAAGCTGTTCATGAACGCTTTAAGATAGAGCACTTTTCACCAAAACGTGGACCCGGGTAACCTTAGGATGTATTTGTTTAATA
>NW_016161750.1:6824-25821 GCF_001687245.7 Rhagoletis zephyria | reverse complement strand
GACGGACGGACGGACAGACAGTCACCGCTTAATCGATTTCTCTTTTCATTCTGATCATTTATGTATACATTTGTCTATATCTATCTCGATTCGTTTTGCCTGTTACAAACAACCGTTATGTGAACAAAGTTATAATACCCTTGTGCACAAGTGCGCTCGGGTATAAAAATTAATAAATTTAACTGAACTTCAAACTGTAAGATTGTTCGCTATTTCATTTCTAACCCGAACCGCTTCGTTATATAACGATGGTACTCTTTCATCATCGACGTTATTTTCGCTGTTCATATTTTCGAAATTAATATTTTCAGTAATATTTTCTTCGTCGAAATTAACGTTGTAGTGTCTACATTGTGAAGTGCGCAGCAAACATTAATAATTTTAACAACTTTTTATGGACTGTAATGCAATCAACTAATTAAACAACGAAATTGAGATTTTAAGACGCCAATAGTTCGTTCAACAATATTACGTGCAGGAGGGTGTACTGCATTCAAGTTATGCTCTATTGTATTTGCAATTGGATTCCTAAATGGAGTTATCAAAAATGGTTCAATGCCATAACCACAATCGCCCAACAAATGAAAATAACGCTCGCCACCCTGATGTTTTGCCACAAAATGAGAATATGCATTGCTGAGCTTCCAGATAAAAGAATCGTGGCTGGAGCTGGGATGCGTTGCATCAACAGCTTGAATAGTCATGTTGTAATCACATATCTGCAATTTATTATTTAAATAGAGAGACTCGTAAAGAAAATAACTATATGTTCATGAATATACTCACACTCAAAGCATTTATGCTGAAATAACCCTTCCTATTGTAATATGAGGGGGCATCCCTTAGTGGCTTTATTAATTCGATGTGGGTGCCATCGATGCATCCGAATACACCAGGTATCTAGGGTTGCCAACCGTATTATAATACTGTACAGCACTCGGCTGGGTATTGGACCAAACCAACTTTTTTTAGAGATTGACTCATAAGTAAAAAAGTAATTTCTCTGTTTTTCGAAGTTAGCCTCCGAAATCGAGATATGGGCCTTCGATGCTCAAAATTGCACCTTTGGTAAAAAATTATTTTTAAATATTGCATGTAAAAAGCAAAAAAAGTAAAAGTACAGATGTGGTCCGCCTTTTTCTCTTATTTATATGGTATATAAATTTTTTTGTTAAAACTTATATTACAGGTGCTATAACGGGTCAAAGGTCAGATCTTCGAAAAATCAAAAATTAATATTGCAGAAAATTTTGAACTAATTTTTAAAAGATTCTTGTGATATGCATATTTGTATACTTCGTATATAAAAATTTGAGAAAAAACTTATTTAAAGGAAAAAATACCTTTATGTATAAAAAAAATATTTTAAACAAGAAAATAACTAACCGCTTTTTTTTAAATTCATATCGTTGTAAAGGCGATTAAACCCCCTTTATTCTGATATGCATATTTGTATACTTTGTGAACAAAAATTTGAGAAAAAACACTTAAAAGAAAAAATAACTTTGTTTATCTAAAAATATTTTAAACAAAAAATTACTTACCAATTTTTAAAAAATTGGCATCGTTGTTAAGGCAACTTAACCGCCTTTCGTATAATATGCATATTTGTATACTTCGTATATAAAAATTTGAGCAAAGCACTTAAAAGGAAAAAATACTAATTTTTTCTTATAAAAAAAAAATTTACAAAAAATTAATAATTAGTAATACAGTTGAATACCGCATCTAAATAAACCAAATAATTAGTAGATTTTAAGCGTTAACTCTTTCTTGTTCACAGCCCTGTTAAAAATAAAGCAAACGTATATGTAACAGAAGTCTTAGGCATATAAAAATATAAATATAAAAATAAAAGGTAATTTTCTGTTTTATTTAAATAAAGTATTCAATTGTATTACTAATTAGTAATTTTATTGTTTGAAATATTTTTATAAGAAAAAATCGGTATTTTTCCTTTTAAGTGTTTCTCAAATTTTTATATACAAAGTATACAAATATGCATATCAGAAAAAAGGAAGTTTAATCGCCTTTACAACGGTACCAATTGTTTAAAAATCGGTTGGTAATTTTTTTTGTTACAATTATTATTTTTTTTTATAAAAAAACTTACTTTTTTCTTTAAATGTTGTTTTTCGAAAATTGTTACAAAAAAATTACTAATTAGTAATACAATTGAATACCGTACTTCAATAAAACAAATAATTAGTAGTGTTTTAAGCGTTGATTCGTTCTTGTTCACCAACAGCCCTGTTAAAAATAAAGCAAAAGTATATGTAACAGAAGTCTAAGGCATATAAAAATAAAAATATAAAGATAAAAGGTAATTTCCTGTTTTATTTAACTAAGGTATTTAATTGTATTACTAATTAGTAATTTTTTTGTTTAAAATATTTTGTAAAAAAAAAATAGGCATTTTTTCTCTTTAAGTGTTTTTTCTCAAATTTTTATATATTGTATACTTCATATGCATATCAGAAGAAAGGAGGTTTATTCGCTTTTACAACGGTATCAATTGTTTAAAAATCAGTTGGTAATTTTTTGTTAAAAATATTTTTTTTATAAAAAAAACTTATACTATATACGAGGTATACAAATATGCCTTTACAACGATACCAACTTTTAAAAAATTGGTTAGTATTTTTTTGTTTAAAATATTTTTTTGTTAAAAAAGGTATTTTTTCCTTATATTTTTTTTTTTAATTTTTATATACCATGTATACAAATATGCATATCAGAAGAAAGGGGGTTTGATCGCCTTTACAACGGTACCAACCTTTTAAAAATGGGTTAGGATTTTATTGTTTAAAATATTTTTTTTTTTTAAAAGGTATTTTTTCTTTTAAATGTGTTTTTTTCTAAAATTTTTATATACGAAGTATACGAATATGCATATCGGAAGAAAGGGGATATAATCATCTTTACAACGATACCCATTTTTTAAAAATCGGGTTTTAATTTTTTTGTTTAAAATATTATTTTTTAAAAAAAAGGTATTTTTTCATTTACATAAATGTGTTTTTTCTACAAATTTTATATATGAAGTACACAAATAAGCATATCAGAAGAAAGGGGTTTAGTCGCCTTTATAACGATGCCAATTTCTTAAAAATCAATTCAAAATTGTTTGAAATAGAATAGAGACCTCAACTATGACCCCTTATAGCACCTGTAATATAAGTTTGCACAAAAAAAGTTATATTCCATTTAAATAAGAGCGAAAGGAGGACTACGTCTTTTTTTTAGGTTTTTAGTTATTTACATGCAATAATTAAATATAATTGTTCACCAAAGGTCCTATTTCGAACTTCGAAGGCCCATATCTCGATTTCGGAGGTTAACTTCGAAAAACGGAGAAATCACTTTTTTTACTTATGACTCAATCTCTTAAAAAAAATTGGTTTGGTTCAATACGCAGAAAAAAAGTATATTTTCCCTTCAAGTGTAATATGTATATAGTATTGTACTATTTTTTCGGTCTGCGTACTATATACTGTTATAAAAATATAGTGTGCAAAAATACTATATTTCTTCAATTATATATAAATATATTTCAGTAATTTGCAAGAAAAAAATGCATTAAAGTGGATGACCTTTATGCTGAAATAATATTGAAAGAAATATTCTTTAAAACAAAAGGTCGTGGTGAGTTTATTAATAGAACCACAGATAAAAAATAACAACATTTTTAAAAATACTTAGAATGAATTACCAAATTTACTTAAAATTATTTCATTTATGCTCTCTATTCCTGCAATTTTGGCCTTCACAGAAACAGTTTTTTCTTTTGGATTGTGAAATGGGGAGATGAGAGAAACAAAGCAACTACCTCAATAATAACAAGTAAGAAAGTCTAAGTTCCGGCGGAGCCGAACATTAAATACCCGGCGCAAGTATTAAATATATGTTTTTTCACCTTTCCGAAACCTACCGCTAGATGGAAAGCCGGGATGTATCAATTTTGAGTAAATTAGCGTCCTTAAATTTCAAAATATTGCAGTTTCAAGCATTTCTGAAATATACCGTTATATAAAAAGCCGCCGTAATTTTAGTCCGATTTCAATAATTTTCAACGTTTTGCTTTTGTATGTGATCATAAGTTGGCGGTGCCACGCCCATTTTCCAAAATTTTACCATAAACGTATTTCTTGGTAAAGAATTGTTGCAAGCATCAATTAGCTTTAATATTTACTGATTTATCGAAGTTTTTGTATTTCACTAAATTACTGTTATATGGGATGTGAGCGTGGTTATTGTCCGATTTTTGAATTTTCGGTCATCTAGTATGCTGTACCAAGGCCAACAACTGCGCCAAGTTTGGAAGAAATTGGTGCAGCTGTTACCAAGATATACACATGTAACCATAAGTGGGCGTGGCTACGCCCATTTTCCAAAAATTTATAATATTCTTATTGTTCGTCTGAAAATTATTGTAAATATCAATTTTGAGTGAATTATCTTCAGTAGTTACTAAAATATCGCAGTTTTCGTATTTCTGGATTGGATTAATGGAAACCTACTTACCAAATTTCGTTGAGATATCTAAATTTTTGCTTGAGTTATAAGGAACACGGACGGACGGACAGACGGGCATGGCTTAATCGACTTCTCTATTCATTCTGAGCATTTATGTATACATTTGTCTATATCTATCTCGATTCGTTTTGGCTGTTACAAACAACCGTTATGTGAACAAAATTAATATACCTTTGTGCACAAGTGCGCTCGGGTATAAAAAATGGACTTTTGATTTATATTAATTTAAATATTGATGTGCACTTAAAAAAGCGTTTTTATTTTTTCTTTTAAATAAAATTCTATATAAATTTGAAGTGAACTATATTTTTCAGATTTTTTTGAAAAAATACTATAAATTTCTTAGAAAATACTGGCAACCCTACAGGTATCCCCCATTTGATTAAAAAAAAATTTACATTGGCGTCGCTCACTTTCTGGCACATTTAGCTTGATCCCCTTTTGGCAGAGTTTAGAGTTTCCATTCGAGGACGGTAAGCATATTGCCAATAACTTTGGAAACAGTTCTCCGACCTAATTGGATGTTTGCATCTCTTCCTACTGACCATAATGTAATAAACAAAGTGAAATCAATATTTGACATACGCTTATTTGAAAATTTAAATATAAATAATTCGTATATTTGTTTACATTAACCCTCTTTCGGCTTTAGTTTGGAGCCGAATTCTGAGATAGGGCGTTCTTCAACCAAATTCTGTGATAGGGTGTTTTTCAATATTTTTTTTTTCAGAATTTATGCGAGTTGCTCTAGAAATTTCCTTTTTTCTCGATTTTAGAAAAGAAATTAGTCATTTAACCGTATTTTTTGTGCATAACTATTTACTGATATTTACACGTATAAATAGTATTGACGAAGGTACAGAAACCGCACTTGGCAGTGCAGCTGCTTTGTCTCGGAAACAATATGCCAGTACGCAGAATGTCCCCATCTCAAAAGATTTCCCTATATATGTATATATATACACATTAAGATTAGGGATTCTTTCTCAAATTAATTACTTCAAATCAGGACTATCTATTATTACTAAATTGGCGAAAGTATAAATTTTATGCGATACTTCACATCTGTTTGACGCACTGCGGTTGTAGTTATTGGACGTTATTTTTACGATATGCCTTTGCACTAATGCATTTGAGAACATACCCACACTTTGATCATTACCTCTCATCTGATGAAATAGCAGGTAACATCTTTGATGGTACTGCATCTGGATCGAGGCGTCTTCTCTTGGCATTAATACTTGCATAAATGATATCATTCGATTTGAAGTGCAAACTTTTGATGATCCAGTTAGTTTAACACCACACGCATTCATCCAATCCCTTCCTTGCGTAACATCTGTTGGCACACGAAACATACCTACCTTATTGTTGTGAGTGCTTCTGCATAAACACATGGCATTTTAAACGATTTTTTTTACTTTTTGTTCTTTAATTTCTAAAACAATTATTTTTTGAATTGAAATCAAAATTTTTTTATTTTGAAATTAATTTATAATGTTGCTAGTTTCAAATGGGTTAACACAATGACAAAACCGTTGTCATATAAGCGTATAAAAAATAAATATGTAATATTTTGATTTCACTTTGCTTATTACACTATGCTACTGACCTCTGGCAACCTCCTTCATCTAAGAACCTGAGTGTGGCAGCCAATTGAATAATAGGTCGAAAAGACATCTTTTTTAAGTATGGTTAAACTTCACTTGTTACCATGGAGAACGCATTCCTATTTAGACGGTATTGAGCAACAAATCTATATCTTTGTTCTTGTGTTGTATCGTAGTATAATGCGGCATTCCCTTTATTCTTTAAACGACAAGGAGTTTTTTGATGAGACTTAATAAGAATATTGACTTGCTCGTATCTAAATTATTCCTTGCACGTTTATTTGCCAAAAGGTCTTCAACGGCTCAGCGCCAGTGAGTCATTCGCAATCATATGCTGCGAATGCCGATTTGTACTAAAGCCAGCCTTTCGACATAAGCTACTTTTCCATACGAACATATGTAGATAAAAAGATTAAATCAAATTATTAGTAATTTATAAAGTTTTCATTCATTAATCTCACAATGAATCTGAGAGACTTAGCGGAATGCTGTGGTCACGCAAAATTCTCCGCTTTAACTTTTCTATGTTATTTTGTTCTCTAATTTCAATGGCAATCGCAGCCACAAACTATTGCAACTTTATGTACATTTTATACAACTTTTTGTAAACTTTTTTAATAACAAACAGTCTACTCTTTCACAAATGAAATAATTACAATGAAATACAAATGTAAACAATGGACGCAGCAACTAAGCATTTGAATTTGTACAGTTCGAATAGGATTTACTTTTTGTTCGATATTTCGATAGGATTGCCGAAGACCTTTTTGATTCCGAGTCGGAATTCAAAATCGCTGCGAAATCAATTCCGATCGGATTTTGGAACAGCCCTGTACATTTCCTAGTTATATTCATAGTAATAAAAAGATTCAGCTTGTTTAAATGTGTTTCCAATACAATTTGCTAATAAACAGTAACCGTAGATTTTAAAATCAAGATTAAAGTATTGTTGTAACGTAAACAATTTAACAATCCAGTGAAACTAACCAGAAAGATTCAGCGATTAATTCAAGGATAATCGTAACAATACATACAGTAACGAAAATATAAATAGGGAATAGACATTTTAGCATTATTTGGCTATTTTTCTTTCGTTTATTTAATGTTTATTATTTTTATATGAAAGCGTAGTTCGTTATCAAACAAAAACCATGTAAGGGACAAAGTTTCATCAAAATTTTGAGCTTTTTAATTCGATATTTAGCAGCATTATGAGTAGCCCATTGAATTTTATATAACGAAGTGCAAATTTTAAGTAGCTAGGATTTACCTTAAATTTTTGGCAATTTTTTTGTGAAAGGTCTTGCTGATTTACTCCATACAAAAAATTGTCGAACATACTTTGTATGGAAAAAATGCGGAACAAAACATTTGCTAAAAATCAACGGTACGTCCCAGCTACTACTTCAAACTTGTACTTTATTATACTTAAATTTAAAAAACTGCATACTCAAAAAAAACCTAAAAAATTTGATTAAACAGTTTAAAATTTCGATGAAAGTTTGTTAAAGCTCTTCCAATTTTTATAAAGGTTTTAAAAAGTTAGAAAAAATAAAAAAAACAAGTTTTAAACAAAGAAAAATAGCCAAAACTTGCTAAAAGTGTATTCCCTACTTACATGAGAACTAGGGATGCCAATCCCGGGATCCCGGTGTTTTTGACGTCCCGGAAATCCCGGAATTTGCTTGCATTAATCCCGGGATCCCGAATTGATAGTAAGAATTTGTTTATGAATTTTGAAGTATGATTTTTGTAAAATGCCGTTTTGACTGCAATTGCAGTCTGAGCCTTTTTTGAAGAAGATTTCAATGAATTTACTCATAGCGTCGCTAATGTAAACGAAACAGAGAGTTTTAAGGAAAAGTTAGATAATTTTTTAGATCACTCTACTCAAAACTTCCTCAAATCGAAAAACTTATAATTTGACCGACGTGCTGGTAAAAGAAGTTCAAATATTTTGTAATGGAGGAGATAGGGGCCAGTATCTTCAAATGGATTATGTCTACCTTTTGACAGTTCAGCCTAAAAGTGTTGATGCCGAAATATGTTTTTCATCAGTAGGTTTTGTATGTAAAAACTGTAGGTCAAGCTTAGAAGACTCCGCTTTGAATGCTTTGCTGCTCTTACGAAAACATTTNTTAGTACATTACGAAAAAAATGGCATGGCATTCGCCATTTCTTTATAGAGTAGAATAAACATGTTTAGAGAAATTGTTTTTGTATATTTTTTTTTTATTTTTTTATTAATCGTCACTTTCAAAAGTACCTGGTATTTACATTATTGTTTGTGATGTATACGTTCCTCAATCACATGGTTTTTTAAATACAATTAAAAAATGTTATACTTTAAAATTTGTCTGATTTAATAAATATCGCTAGCGTAGAGTGCAAAGTTGCTAAGTCCCAATTTAAAAATTGTACAGGAGAGGATAAACCTTCGTATAGCCACTTTCTTCAAATATTTCGCAAAACTTTGAATACAACATTTTGCCTGTTTAAAGCAAAGCCATTTTCTTCAAATATTTCGCAAAACTTTGAATACAACATTTTGCCTGTTTAAAGCAAAGCAAAACTCCATACGNTAAAACTTCGTATAGCCACTTTCTTCAAATATTTCGCAAAACTTTGAATACAACATTTTGCCTGTTTAAAGCAAAGCCATTTTCTTCAAATATTTCGCAAAACTTTGAATACAACATTTTGCCTGTTTAAAGCAAAGCAAAACTCCATACGAATCAGAGGGATTCGATATTTATTAAAAGATTTAGAACTTTTTTGGCCTTATCGAATTTTGGGAGCTTTTTTTGGCCTTAGCAAATTTTCCTTTCATTGAATATATACGAGAAAACATAAAACAAGGACCTTTACCCTTTTCGAAACGATGCAATTTTAATTTATCTACTCAATTTGAATCCCGGGATAAATCCCGGGATCCCGGGATTACCTAAAAAATATCCCGAAATCCCGGGATCCCAATTTTCCTGATATTTTGGCATCCCTAATGAGAACACTTGTGACAGGGGGACTGAGATGCATTAATATTATAAACTTTAAAGGAATTAAGAAAGTGAAAAGTAAATAAGATGGAATGAAGTGCGGAAAAAGTAAAAACGATCGGCCAAAAACGGCGCGGGTGATAACTTATCTTTAATGAAATGATTTTTAAATTACTTGTTTATGATTCCACTTTAACAAAAACTAATTTCCGTGACATAATTTAAACCCTCGTTAATGCTATTCGCACCTGGAACTCGGTTCCAGGACATATTCGCAACAGTCTAAATAAAAGCAACTTTAAGAGTGTTTTGTACTCGTATTTTTGTTAACTTATTAACTCATTATCAGCTGAGGTTCGCTATCTATATAAATTGTAAATGTGTATGCTTTTAGATATAGGCTAATTGAAAATTATATGTCGTTCTTTTTTTTAATTTTTATTTATTTATTAACTTTTTTTTATTTATTTTTTATTTTTTCTTCCTCTCTTGGTTTTATATAGATTTGTAAGTTTTGCCTAATGCTATTTGTCAGGCTTTGTTTGACATGATGAACTATGCACTTTTTATTCTCAACTCTTATTCTTGTCTTAATTTTAAGTTACCGTTGTACTAAAAAAGATCTTTGGGATCTTATTGTACTAATTTTCTTTATAATAATAAATGAATTTTTACATACGGTACGTACGAATATACATTTCATTTTTTACTTTGTGCATTGATTGCACACACATTACGCGACTGTTAACATTAAATTTAATAATTCAAAAAATACCCTGAGGTATGCAATTGCGAGCAGAAATTTCCTTCCTTTTAAATATTTATATCCACATTCATACATACATATGTATGTATGTTTATGGATATTTAGTTTCACATGCATCGTCTGCTACGCTACGGTTCTACCACCATCCAATGAGTATTCGGAAATAATGACAGTGACATAGGTGAAGGGAACAGGTACAGGTTGCGTGTTGCATTAAGGCTGTGGTGATGTATACGTACATACATATTTGTGCTAAGATGCAGATGATGCAGCGGTTGCATGTGTAAATGGGACATGATAAGCACAATCTTAAGTGTGCATGGTCATATTAATCAACACATTCACGCTGGCATGCATTGCCAGACTGCATGTTCGTGGATACACTGACCTTGCCACATGAGCATGCAGTATTTGCTCCTTTAACTGTGGCATTGGGTCATGTTGGTCGGTTGGTGAGTACCGATAGCAAATAATATAAATTGGGTGATACAATTTGTAAGTTAAACAGTTCAGTTCCAGCTGTACTTGAGTAATCATCTTGAAAACTTTAACAACAAACTTAAACCAAACATCGCCATTAAAATGGATATCAAAGTAACTAACTCTCGCTATTGCGCAAATATTTATTTTAATTTAAAAATTCTTTCCTCTTTCGAAGCCTAGAACTCTAAACATCTGCCTCCTTGCTTTGGCCTTTGCGGTGTTCGCAGAAAGTGCCGCTGAAGAAAAGAGTGAGGAGTACGACTCCTACCCAAGCTACAGTTTTAACTATGACGTGCAGGATTCTGTTACTGGAGACATTAAGTCCCAAACGGAGCAGCGTGATGGTGATGTCATCAGAGGGCAGTATTCGTTGCAAGAACCCGATGGCTACCGACGCACAGTTGAGTACACGGCTGATGCTGTGAATGGTTTCAAAGCCACTGTTCGCCGTGAACAGGTTAGCGAGCCTATAAAGGTATTGACCCATGCGCCTGCACCAACTCAAAATTTTCAACAGCTCGAGAATGAAATCGCACCAGCTCCGTCTTCCCCTCCTGCCACTCCGATCAATCCTTCAGTCCGTATATCTCAGAGCCATGAACAGCTGACACACAAAACCTATATTTCACCTGTTGTGACACCAACCTACATCCGCGCTTATGCAGCACCGACATTGCTGCATCACGCTCCTGCCACCCACGCTGTTATACACCATGCTCCAGCTGCAGCTGTTCATTTGACCCCAACAACACATTATGTACATGCTGCTCCAGCTGGAACCACTTTGCTGAAGACTTCTCCTGCAGTTATCACTCACCATGCTATTCATACAGATGCGCATCCTGCAGTGGTGAAGACATCATTTACAGCTCCACATGTTTCATATGTTTACTAAAAATTTTAAGCATATACATTCGCACATAAATACATACATATTATTTCCGTTTACTGAAGTCGAATATTGTTGGCCTACGAACTAAAATATATAAATTTGTTAAAATAATTCATTTCTTTCTTTGAAACAAAAAGAAATGAGACGGTATACACATATTTGGTGGTAAAGCGTCTAAATATCATATGGACATGGAGAATAAAGAAGATCAGTGCATTAATTGGTCTCATATCCGTCGATGAATTGAAAGGTCACCGTTAAATACTAATCGCATTTAATTTTCGGTCCTCTTTAAGTCAATTAAAATTATCTGCCTTATCCTGAGTTTCGCCCGAAAAATAATACACCCGAAAATGTTTCATCCTCCCATACTAAATACATGGAAACGAAAAGTGAATAGTGAACCGGTTCGGGGAAAATGAAACTCATGATAAGGCTGTATTTGTTTAAGACATTCTTTCGACTACATTTTACAAAATTTAATTTAAAACCTAGCGATTTTATAACACATTGCATAATTTTAGGAAATTACTTTCCGTATAAAAGATAACAAGTTAATTAGGGCAAACATGATTGCAATTTGTTGCAGTGATCGGACTTCTACCACATTGTGGTAGATCTGCCACTTTTTTGAGCATCTACCACATCTACCACTTAAGGTCTGAAATCTACCACATATTTGCGTTTTTGAGTACAGTAAAACCCGCTTAAGTACCTCAAGAAAAATGTCAGCTTTTTGAGGTACTTAGGCGGGTTGGGTACTTAAGAGAACCCGCTTAAGTACCTCGATGCGGGTACTTAAGCGGACATAATTACTGATGTAGTTACATCTTCTTGTTAACTTACATAAATACTTGAATAACAGCATTTAATGAAGTAAATATACATAGTTTAAAAACAAAATCGTAGCATTATGTAAACACATAAACAAGTAATGAAAAACTTTATTAAAAAAAATATTTAGTGCAATGGTATGTCATTTTTACAAGAAGTAAATTGTTTACAAGGTCAAAGTTGGACATACCATTTTGTACCAAATTCAAAATAATATCGTTTGCCTCTTATGTTTATTTATTAATTTTTAAGATTTTTCAATCAGTTAAAATGCAGTTCATTCCCTAATTTTTAAGATTTTTCAATCAATTAAAATGCAGTTCATTCCCTAACAAATACCATATAAACCTAAGCTTAAGATTTTGTAGAACACTTAAAAAAAATCATCATAATTTCAAACTTTTTCCTCAGAAGTGTTTTTTGAGTATACAGTTTTATAGCCCATTCAATTTTAGTGCAATTATGTTCAAGTTTCAAGTGGCTAAAAATTACCGTTGATTTTTTAGAATTATTTTACCGAAGGTGTGTGGCGCTGCTACTGAATTTCAAAATACGTAAAAATTTTAAGGAATTTTAAAAGAGCACTTAAAAGGGGAAAATCATAAGTAAAATTGTAAATGAGGCATGAAAAATTGAGGTACTAAGGCGGGTTGGGGACATAAGCGGGGAGGTACTTAAGAGAGGGATTTTCTTCAGAATACATTAAAAAATTCATGGTGTCCAAAAATGTTGGTTACTTAAGCGGGTTAGGCACTTAAGCGGGGGGAAGGGGGGGTACTTAAGCGGGTTTCACCGTAGTTTTATTTTTGCTTGACATAATTTTCTTAATTTTAAAAGCAAAAATTGTCCAAAACTAAACACTATATGGTAACAAAAATGATATAATACAAGATTCCGCATTACTCAAGTAAAAGTAAACAAATATGAATGGGAGGATAAATAAACTGTAAAATAGTAAATTTTCTCAGTAACCAATTTTTTGACAGACAACTCGGTTTTATTGTTTTAAATTGCAAAATATATGATTTATAAAAAGAATTAATAGCGAAAATGTTAAAAAACGGCGGTTTTTGTGAAAGTATTAGCAAATTTAAGTGCATGTAAGGTTTCTGGGGCGTTGTTTACTTTTACTTGAAAATTGTAAAAATCGGCAAATCCCAATTAGTTGTTTCTGGAACGTGCCACATTTGTTCGTTACTTCGTGATGTGATAAAAAGAAAAGCTGGTAGCGCTCCGAAAGGTTGCAGAAATCTCTTAAAATATGTTCGAAAAATATCTTAATATGGAAGAAACTGCTTTACCATGTCAAGAAAAAATATTTCCAAAACTTAACGAAATTTTTAACAACTTCAATCTTGTACTTTGTGTTTAGAGTCCAATTAAAAAGTTGCCATTTGGGTGTGCAACCTTGCAGAATCTTTTTAATTTTATACAAAGTTTGATCCAAACCCAGAGATCCACCACATTTCTTTTAAATCTCCACATTTTTTTGAAATCTACCACATTTTTTTCCAGATTCTACCACACAGAATTTTTTTAAAGTCCGATCACTGATTTGTTGACCCACATGAAGTTAATCCACACCGGCCTTTTAGGCTAGTCGTTTCTCTTCTGTGCTAATTGACGCGAATTTGAAATGTAACTGACGTTAAATCGTTCTCTGACTAGTCTTTTTATCCTATGCCATCACCAGAGGGTAGAGCGTTTATGATACACTAGCAGGGCACTCGACAATTTTTGTCAGAAATTTCTTCAGTCATTTGACAAACCGACCTCTCAATCTTTGCTACCACCTTGAAATTCTCGTAACATCATATTTTGCGATTCCATACCGATTTCAAATACGACATATGTTTTGCTGGACCTGTTCCAATACCTCGGAGATGTGGATTTGGTTTTGAACAATGGTGGTTTGCTTATGTAAAAGGACAATAAAAAGTATACATGTTCTCTTTTTCAATCGACTTCTTGCTTTGCTTAAAAATTTGTTTTGGTTACAGCACATGTTGGAAAGTGAATATCTTACATTATGGTTAATTATATTTATGCCTTCTATGAATTCGTTTTGGGTTTTCAAGACCACTTTCAAGGTTTCCAAAATTTCTGAAACAAGGTTTTATATAAATTTAGTAAAAAATTTTATTCAGTTAAAGTTTTTGTAATAAATTACCCTCATCTGAGATATTTGCACTGGTACTCGTACTCTGTTTATTTTCGGTTGCACTAGTGAAATCGTTTTTTGCGAAAAAAGTTTTATTTTTAGAGGTGGTTGGTTAGCTGAAACCGACAAATAAAAAGAAGAAGAAAGAGTTGTTGAATATTAATAAATAATAGCTATACTTACCCTCATTTGAGATATTTGCACTGTTACTCGTACTCTGTTTATTTTCTATTGCATTATGGAAATCGTTTGTTTGTGAAAAAGCGCTTTCTTTTTAGAGGTGGTTGGTTAGCTGAAACCCATGAACGAAAGACACAAGATCACCATGATGCAATAATACAGGTGTTATCAGTTGGCAACTTCTCGCTCTAATTCCGCCATATTGACTGCCTTAGGTTAGACAGTGTTACTTCTTTAACAATTCTTTGCCTAATAATATAGTTGAATATTTTATTATTTTTTCTCAGTATACAAAGTTTTTTTCTTAAAAAGGTATTTTATCTTATTTTATTTCATTTCACTACGAACATACTATAAAAAAGCAAATTTGGTTCGGGAAAATATGTGAGATTTTATATTTTTCCCCCAAATGGGGCTTAATTTCTTCCCGTTTCTCTTCTCGTTCTACTGAGCTAAGGCAGTGTCAAATCGAGCTGTCACAATTGATACCACTTTGTATTTTTGCATCATGCAAGATCACGCGCAAACGAAAGAAAGAAAAAAGTTATTTTTCGCTGTTCGAAATCTCGACGCCATTTTGTTTCTAACAGAGCTAAGAAGTAAACAACAAAGCGAAGACGAAGAAAACCGCGTGATTGTTGAAAGCTTTAATAATTATTTTTATAATGCAAATTCGTTTGAAAATTAGTAAAGAAATGCTTATGAATCATGTTGTCGTACTAAATTATACTTTACCATATGTGTACACACGTTGACAAAAGCGAAAGTAAAGAAAATTTAAGTGATTGCTGAATGCGTGACAAATTGTATTTATTGTGAAAATCTTTAACAAATCAATAAAAAAAAAGTTTATATACATACATGTTATGTTGTTTTGCTAAATTATAACTTGCTTTAGGTGTATCCATGTTGCTAAATGTAGTGCAATAGTGCTTGCCATACCTTGTAGCTGCATCAAATGCAGCCGATTCCATGAACTGGTTCTGCGTTCATGGATGATTCCACTGTTTGGATGATTGGACACGCTGTGTAATATGAATTATGAATTTATTGTGTTATTCTACGGATTGACGATACCAAACATAGTGTTATTTCCGAACTTCAGTCTGCAGCCTTTGTCGTTAAGTTTACGGAATTCGGATGGAACAAGCTTAGGCATTATACTACAAGCAGCCCTGCCGCTATTCAAGTGAAGCGATTCTGTTGCAAATATCGTTGACACTGAAATAATATAAATGTTAGTTGATTATAAATGGGTGCCTGCACTAATTTTGGGTGTAATACTTAGTCTATTACCGTACTCCCGGATTTAGTCAGAAATTGTTCGGAAGGCAGTACTGAATATATTATAAATGCGAGTACAGGAACGACTTCGGACTAAGTCTGACTATTTCTTGGAATACGGGAACGCTAAATGTAAACTACTAGTTTGCAAAAGAATACGTTGAATTTCGTTTTTTGTTATTCTTCAATATTTAGTACCTTGTATCGTGGTAAAAACATGCTGCATAATGCTGTTGATAATTAAATGTCCAGTTTTTACTTTCGAAAGCGCGTATATGTGTATATGTATTTCCAGTTTTCCAAAATACAGTATCGACTGGTAAACCTAATGGATATACTATATATTATATGATTTGGTCATTAATAATAAATATAAAATAAAGTAACTTACCGTATCCAGTATTTGTTCTGTTGGACCATCACTTACCACAGTTACGTTGATACTTACAATAATTTACAATCGCCAACTTATGGAGCAGGCATGTGCAAAGTTAGCAGGTTAGTGAGAGCGTTACGTTGTGGCAGCCTCTGATATGGAGGTACAATATGCCACAATACAAAATATGAATGCTTCGTTCTTTCACCAGACTGTCTTCCAGGTTTTTGTGCTGTTCATCTTCAGCGGATAGTTCCCACCTGTTAGGCTCCTGAAATTATTAGATTAATGATTGCAGCATACATCATATGTATGTAAATATGTACCCTTTACAACTTACTTTATGTGAATATTTTTCTAAACTTTCGTTTTCGTGATTTTGCACTGTCAGAAAGTTGCTTATTTAAAGTTCGTATTCTGACGAATATGCGTGTACGGAAAAATAATCTCTTGACCTTCACATCGCAGCTTATATGATTGGCGCTTCTGATGTGGTCGTCTACGAAGTTTTATCATTAGCATTATCTTTAACCCGCTGCCGTTAATTTCGTCAAACACGCACTGCAATTGCTGCATATGTGCCATCATCTCTTCTGTGGGCTTTGATAAACCACCTTCCGTAAGGTGGTTCACCCAGGTATAGCTGTCATCGGCATTTTCTGCTCTCAAGTCTGGCACTGAGCTATGTAGTTTATGACAGATAATATAATAGATTGGCGCTTACACATATGTTAGTGTTTGGCCGAGCTTCTCCTCCGATTTGTGACGTGCGCCTTGATGTTCTCACACAAAGCGGAGGGACCTACAGTTTTACGCCGACTCCGAACGGCGATTGTATTTTTATGAGAAGCTGTTTTTCATGGCAGAAATACATTCGGAGGTTTGCCATTGCCTGCCGAGGGACGACCGCTGCTAAGAAAAAACATTTTTTCTATATTTTTTGCGATGTTGCCTTGACCAGGGCTTGAACCCGGGTGCTGATGAGTGAAAGCGCGCACTGCTTACCACTACACCACAGCGGCCGACAGATATACCTCGCGGAATTTCGAGCCCGTCGTTTTCCAGACCTTCCACTTCTTGTTCCTCTTGCGCGCTACTTTCTTCGTTGCCTTCGTCTGATTTCAATAAAACTTTATTGAAAATGATGCCTAAGTAAAGAGTTATATATTAATATATGAAGTAGTGATTATATTCAGAATAGAAATTATCTTTTGCATTACCTGTGAGCGAGTTGCTTTCCAACTCAATGTCTGGAGTGTCGTCGATTGACACATTCGCACTGTCTGAAAGCACGCCCTCGTTGAATCCGACGATGTAGGAGCGCAGGCGATACTTGAATTGTTGGCGATCGGGATGGTCATTCAAGCCCCCTTTCGAGCGAATAACGCCAAAAAAATTCGTTCAATCTATACGTTAGGATATACTTAAGATTAAACCGACTTATTACATCCTCGTATAGCAACTTTAAAGCCAAATTAGATTAGAAATTAGATTCATTCAATCTATACGTTAGGATATACTTAAGATTAAACCGACTTATTACATCCTCGTATAGCAACTTTAAAGCCAAATTAGATTGCATAATTCCTATAAACACAAAAGTTTGGAACTGCTTTTAGTTTTAATTTGATTAAAGTATGGTTTTTAAATTAAAAGGTACCTTTCTGAAAAGGCATGATATTTAATTTCCCAACGACGCGAATTTCGGTCATGAGTTGCGTCATTTGCTGTAGGATTCCGTCTCGAATAACCTAGGCTAATCCATACGCATGAGTACGTTTTTTAGTATCTGAATACGGTACTCTTACTTTCACGATGTCAAACTAGTCATTTACCTAAAAAGGAGGGATTCCATCGCATAAATGTGAAAAATATAATGTTAAAGCACTAGTTACCAATTTGAAAACTTTATGACACTCCTCCCAATTGTGACCTCCGAGGTAGCCTAGGCTGGAAGCATGCGTAATCGCTTGCGCAACGGTGTGCGAAAAAAGCTTTGTTGCCATTTTCACCTTTTGTCGCTGGGGCCCAACAACACTAAGGTGGTTGCTGCTAATTTTGTGAGTTATTGATAACTCTGAGGAAGTACACGAGAGCAACTCGACGATTGTATCCTTCTTCACCTCCTTGCCGTTTACCGTAAAACCACTATCCAAAAAGTGGTTACGTAGAAGATGTGATGTGGTGAATCCGCAGACACAAATATTCGCCTATCATCGTAGATAAACCTAAAATTAAGAAAAAATTGTTACACTATAAAATAAAAGTAGTGTACATATTAGGAGACTAAATTTTACTGACCATGGAGTATCGGTGCTTACACCGAGGTCATTAAATAGCGCTCGGTTTGTTCCGCCTAAATCGCTTACAACAGCGGCTACATGATACCCACACGTCTTCACCGAGCTTATGATGCTGAAAAGTATTTCTTTTGTCATCCTGCAGTCGAAATCATACCGGCTGTTTCCATTTCGACATCAGACCTGTAAAAATAATTAGCCTTATTTATTGATATGTTATATTAAATACTATTGATGCTTTCCATTTCAGACAACCGGTCAGGTACGAGCATGATTTTTAATTTCGACCAAACTCAAATACATTGTTTGTTGGTCCAAATGATGAGACACGTATTTTACCTTTTGCCTCGGAAAATTTTTCGGCCGAATTAAACGCGATTTTGTTTTTCACGCAAAAATCAACTTTTCGAATTGACAGCGAGAATGTTTTTTTAAAATGCCCATAACTTTGTCAAAATTTAATAGATTCCAACAATGTTTTTACTCAAATGTCAGTAATTCTTGTCACTTCAAGATAGAATGATATAATTATTGATTTTCATTATTTAAAATTTTTTATTTAACAATAAACAAAAAGTG
>NW_016161750.1:0-6814 GCF_001687245.7 Rhagoletis zephyria | reverse complement strand
TTTTTTTTCTGAGTTATGATATTTTATAGAAAATATACGTTTTTGTGGTACATACTACAATATTCTTATATTGTTTAACTAAATGGAACATATGTATGTAATATATCAGCAAAAAATACAGCCGTGATCATTTTTGTGTATCAAATAGATATTAGAACACACTTTCCACCATACAGTTTCGATTATAAAAAGCGGGAAAATGTGAAAAATACACGTTTTGAGAAATTAAGTTTTAAAAAAAAATTGCACTTTTTGTTTATTGTTAAATAAAAAATTTTAAATAATGATAATCAATAATTATATCATTCTATCTTGAAGTGACAAGAATTACTGACATTTGAGTAAAAACATTGTTGGAATCTATTAAATTTTGACAAAGTTATGGGCATTTTAAAAAAACCTTCTCACTGTCAATTCGAAAAGTTGATTTTTGCTTGAAAAAAAAAAAATCGCGTTTAATTCGGCCGAAAAATTTTTCCGAGGCAAAAGAAAAAATACGTGTCTCATTATTTGGACCAACAAACAATGTATTTGAGTTTGGTCGAAATTAAAAATCATGCTCGTACCTGTCCGGTTGTCTGGAAATGGAAAGCATCTATTATATATACCTCTTAGCATAGCTACTTCCACGTAATCTACTGGTCCGTACGTGGTGTCAGAAGATATATCGTAGCAATACACTTTACGAATCTTCATTTCATCGAAGCTCAAGATGCATAACTTCTGAACCTCATCGAGCTGAACATCAGCGGATAAAATTTGTGTGACCGGCTCGATTATGCCGGTATTAATGCTTACTTTCTTAGCCCAACATTTAAGAGTACGCACTGCAGGAAGCAATCTATATACCTTCGCGCTTGTCGAGTACAACGTTATTGAGTGCGATATGTCCTCTTCAGCCCATCTCATAAGCTTATTGCCACGCTTTAACTTTTTTATTTGGCCGGGAGTGAAAATTGTTCGGAGCTTCTCTTCAATGTTCCTTTGCTCGAATCCAGCGCTTCCTATGCGTTCCCGTAGGGCAGATATCATTTTCTTGCTTTGCTTTTCACTCACCAGCAGTACCAAATTTTCGCGTGTTAGTGATTCACTAAGGAAGGAAATTTCAAATATTATTTAACAAATTTTATAACCACTACCACATTGCTATTACACTTTCTGCTGCAATTTCGTGTTGTCTTCCAATCGGTTTTTTGAGCACTCTCGCAATCGCTGAATTTCACACTCCATCGCTTCACTGGATCAATCACAAAATATTAATAAAGCAATAATAATAATAGCGCCTTTCTTTAAGTACTAAAATTTTTTTTAGAAAAAACTGTTGCCTTCCTTCTGCCTCACGTTTAAGTAATTGTCTACAAAATATCATAACCATCGTATGAACTAAAAGTATGTATATTAAACTTAACAGTCTTTGACTAATATTTTTTGTTTCAATAGCCTTGTAGCACTTGGACTTTGTTTGTTTTCGGCTGTCAACTTAGCCAAAGGAATTCTTGCAGTCAGGTACATTTTCCTGCTCAGCTTTGCAATTGTTTTGGCAGCCTCCAACAAGTCGGAAATGCCGAGTTTTTTGTGTGTGTAATCCACCACTATGGGTGCCCTGCTCCTTGTTATCGGCTGCCACCTCCACCAAAGGAATCCTCGCAGTCACGTCTATATTTCCCCGCTCCGCAGCTTCTGCAATTATTTTGGCAGCCTCTACCAAGTCCGAAATGCTGAGCTTTCCAGCGCTATGGGTGCTCTCAACAACAGGCTGATTACTTTTTCTGGTCGGAAGAGCCCCTTTTTTAAAAATTGGAAATTTCGCAAATCCTGGAATTTCGCTCAAACTTTAGATTATACATAAGTAACTATGCAAAGTCGAACTAACCCGTTTGAAGTTTCAAATTGTTCTGAAAATTCTCCGGGAGAAAATGGGCACCACAAATTTTTGCTTTTTTGTTAACGCCTTGCCCGCAAAACTGCTCCCACTGCTTGCCTAAGTTTTCCTCCTTCGGAAAACCAAAAAAACTCACGGTTTTGTTGTTGTCGTAATTATTTTTACAAAAAATCACGGCCCACTTCATTTTAAATATATAATTAAATCAAAACCACATAAAACTCGCTTTCTAGCTGTAAAGAAGCCACCACCGAAATGTAAACAAACGAACAAATGTAAATAAACGGCTAATGTCAAAATCGCCCAACTTTTTTCCTAAATGCGATTATAACGGACTACTGGTTTGCTGGCGTGATTTTGTCTTGGCTGAAACCGACAAAAGAAAAGAAGAGTTGTTGAATATTAATGATTAAATAATAGTTTTACTTACGATTACATTCCTGAGCTGCTGGGATATGCGACTCATCGGAGCTATTGCTAGCGTTCAAGTTAAGGCTCATTTCGTAAATTGTATTAAAATTTAAATGATTTAAATTATTATTTTGTAAATTATTTTGATGGCAAAATTAAATGTGTAGTTAAATTATGAAAATCGTTAAACATGTGGTGTAACAGCGGAATCAGCAAATGTTTATTTTCATACGGTGTTTAGGCGCGACTGCTAACACCGGGCGCCTAAATTCGTGCTATGTACTGCTGCATGTGCAAAAATTTCCTTTATGCAATTTATGAAATTTTTGCACGTGCACTTCTCAACTGCCATGTAATTGAACTTTCTTAAGTTTCAATTAGATGGCACTTTAAAGTATGCTCGGCCTAGTCTGATGCATCCTCCGGACACTGCTTCCGGAGCATTTTGCGGACTCTGCAGGGCTTACAACCGTGTAGAGGTGGTAAACGAACTTTATCATTGGCCACAGTGCCTACCCACCATTTCTGAACCAATAAATATTTTTTTTATATAAATACATACATGCAAACATACTGGTCTCCCTCTTACTGAGTTATTCATACGGTATACAAAAATATTTATGATTTAGATTAGATCCTCCCTCGAAATCTCTATTTACACAGTGCTAAGTTGACTTGCAAAACAATTCCCAAACCCGGGAAAGACTGAAGTGGCTCTTCGAAAAAGTTTTATAATTTTTCAAAAGCATTGCATAGCAGTTTTTCCGAGTTCGCCGTCTTTATTATACCTATCACCTTGAGAGGACCCAATTTTGACTAAAACAGTAACAATCTCTCTCTTTTTTGTGGTTTAAATTAAATGATCCTAACTTTGAATCCTTATTTTCAGAAATATATTTCTGCCTTGCTTTAAGTCTCAACGATATTTGTTGCAAGTTCTTATTTGGTTTATTAATCATCGTTTTAAATATTGCATACAATTTTCAAATTCATATGCTGAAAATGAGTCCAAAAGACCAAATAGCTTCACACAATCCGACAGGTGGAGTTATTCATGAACATTAAAGCTTATAAACTCATCACCATATCCTTCACCAAAGTAAGTAACGAAGAGTCTTGGATGTCCTTTCACAAGAAAGAAGTCTTATGGCACTATGTGGGTCGTTCTTAAAAAACATGACCATTCTGAATTTTGTAATTTTTAAAAATTAAGTTGGCCAAATATGTTTATAATTGGCCTCATGTGGTTACGGATGGTATCAACAATAGGAATCCATAACCAGCAGTATTTTTTTTAATTTTTGGAGTTTTTGGAGTTAATAAGTCACAGAGTGGACCGGTAACAGAGGGGACAAATTAACTCAAAAATACCATATTTTAGCTTTTTATTCGAATTTTGGAGAATTTATTTGTCCACTTAATTAATGTACATAAAATATTTATAAAAAAATTATAAAATAAATAAAAAATCACTTTACTCACCGTTTTTCAACAGTAACAGAGTTGACACTGAATAAGGGTACGTACCCGGCATACAATTGGGTTCCTTACTCAACAACGCACTAAACAAGACTGAACAGTTCAAAACACATTTTGTTGATTTTAGCTAAGTTATGATGGAGAAGCATAAGAGAAATATACGCGTCATAACGTTTAACAAACATTTTTCAATAAAATGAGTGGACGTAACAGAGGGGACCAAAACCTGGGGACACAAATTTTCTTCATAAAAATTATACAAAAAAATTATTTTTCATCATTCTTTTCTATATATGGTATTAATATACACAAACTGAATAACAAAAATTGTAAATATTATTTTTTTTCAATTTTATTTCAACTGAAAATAACTATTAAATTTTTATAAATTGGCTCGGGACACAGGTTTTTGCTAAACCTTTGACATTGAAAATATTTTTTAAGTTATTTTCAGATAATTAATTATTTTTTTTTTATAATATAGTTACGTAGAATCGATAATAATTTATAAAAATGCAGATATTTTTCTATTTTCTTTTTGAAGAAACAAAATATAAAATAGTAAAGTCTGGGGACACCAATTGGTCATGTTTTTTAAGAACGACCCATGTAGCAGCAAAAAATTGTAGTATACATGGGGGTTGATAGTATCTTTGTGGACAAAAACGCCAGTATAGAGCAAAAATTGCCTAAATTCCGTTGACTTCCAAGTTTTCATCTCATCTAAGCTTCTAGCTATGTGACTAAACTCTGAGGGAACAACACTTGCGATAAAGTTCAACTTCTCATTAATGGATGTTACATTCCCTCTTTTAATAATAAATTGTAATAACTTTTTTGTAATTCCTAGGTTCACTAAGTGCATGCAAATAATTCTAAAATCAGTAAATTCCAAAATGATGAGAAGGATTTGATCTTTATTCAAAGGATTTATCAGTCCTTAGAATGCTAACCCGCTTTGAAAAACAAACCATTTTATTTTTATATGCACCTTCCTGGCAGCATTTGGGACATACATTTTTTCCGTTGTGCCCAATAACGCCAGTTACAAATGCCCTAGCTGGAGAGTCACACGTAAACAAGCGTACGATAAATTTTAAGCGGTTTGGATTAAGGCCTACTTGAACTCCATTAATTCTTAATAACTTAACTAGCCATGAAGCTATCAATATTTCCCGGGTTTTTGAAACCAGAAAAGCAAGCAATCATAATCGGTCTTACATGAGGGGCACCTACAAGGATAGGCCAAAGAACGCGGTTTGAACTTTTGAATAATTTTAAACAGTCGACTCCAACGTCAATTAAAACGTCTTCCTTATTTATTAAACTACAGATATTAGATGATTAAAAATAGTTCTCAGTTCTTAGGGATATAAAATCTCCATTTGGAATCCTGCCAATATTAATTTTCTCTCTGCTTGTTTTTAACAGACTTTTGGCAGACGCCCCAAATTTGCGTAAAGTTCGCAACAAATCGTCTAAAGAATTATGTGAGACATTATTCCTAATAGCCCACAACCTAATCTCTTCACTACTTTCTACACTTTCTTGCGGGATCACAGTAATGGATTCAGATTCAGATGAATCTTCAGTATTCTCACCGAGTGTGAGTGTGCTGTACTTTCAGAAGATTCTGCACTAAGAAAAGAGGGTCCTGGCTGTTCATTTGGATGCACAACACCACTTCTTTCTACATTCACATTTTCTGCACTTTTCATTTGCCTTAGAGCTCGCAATTTTTTACATTGGATTCGTAAATCCGTTTTTCTTTAGTCATTGCGTTATTAAATGCTCTTTTCTTCATTTGAAATTAAATATTTTATAAGACTTATCTTTAATTTTCACAGCACTTTGAATTTCGAGCGACTTTTCGTATTGCGACTTTTCGTTTCGCGACTTTCTTTTCTCCGTTAATGTGCTTATTTGAACTTCTTCAGTACCAAGTACATTATAATCCTGTTTTATTTTTTACGTTTGCATACATTGAAATTATCATACCGCAATTAAAACATTAATTTTTATTTATTTACTTTCCTTTTTTGCTATGAATGGGGTCCAATAAATGTTCAAATTATAGTTTAAACTAATTAACCTCAAAATTATATCCATGTACTTCAGTACCCGAATATTATTTGGCAGGTACAACTACTTTTGTTTAGCACAAAATGCAGCCCAATTAAATCTTGTGGTTAGTATTGTTACGATTATCCTTGAACCCTCGTCCGCATTTCCCGAATCCTCCGGTTCGTATCGCTGGATTGTTAAATAAAGGCTAACGATGACCAAATGGTAGTACAATTAACTTTATTGTACAACAAACAATTTTACAATACTTGCTAATACAGTAAAAACACTACAATACTTGTTGAAGCAATTACAACGCTTTACTGAACTTGTTACACACAATTAAACTTATAGCTTGCTTATTCGCAACTCGCTTCTCTGCTCACTTTACTTGTAGCTTGCTGACTTGTAACTAACTCACCTCGCGGTGGCGGCGCCCTTATATACCTGCGCTGGCACTTATGGCAACTCTAGAACATTCTGAAGTTTATTGCTCATTCTCATTCTCTTTCTCTCGCTGTTCGCAGTGTTTATCCAACTTGACGTTTCTCTTTGTGGAATATTCTACGTCATTCCTCGAACATTCTGCCTATCTCTCGTTGTTCGCTTTGTGTTGCCGCAGTATTCGCCACACTGCCCTCCACCTAAGCCTGATCGTCCCGATCAGACATACTTGCCGCTCCAACCGCTGCAAGTCTTTCCAAGTGGACCACTTTCATCTTGGTCCTCGGTCTCCCCATTGTCTGGATTTGATGCACTGCGTCCATCAGCCGTTTGTCAATCCTATACGGACATTTCCAGTTACGATGTTGGTCGGAGGTGAAACCTTTCTTCCACGGTGGGCAGGAAGCGAAGATAGGTTGCATAAAAATGTCGACAAAATCTGAAAGCAGGGTTGTATTTGTTGATATCTTAAGGTTAAGAATCCGCTTAAATTGAAATCCTAGCTGCTCCTGTTTTAAAGATATCCACATTTTA
>NW_016161749.1:40131-48845 GCF_001687245.7 Rhagoletis zephyria | reverse complement strand
GGACGCTAATTTACTCAAAATTGATACACCTCGGCTTATCATCTAGCGGTAGCTTTCGGAAAGGTGAAAAAACTATATTGAATACTTGCGCCGGGTATTTAATGTTCGGCTCCGCCCGAACTTANGGTAAAAAAAATCCAAAAATCTGCGGAGCACTTATAAAACGGCATTTACAGATAGCCCAAAGTGTTGGTCAAATATTGAGATGACCGCTTGTTGGACGAAATGTTACCTTTGTTTTTGGCAACATCACCAAAGGAAAACTTTTGTTTGCAGCCTGCAAGCAATTAATGGGTTTGGCACGAGTTGAGCATGAACTAAAAAATTTGTTTTTCCGCGCGTAGGTTGTGTGTAAGTTTTGCCAGTTTAGCTATACAGTGGGTTTTCAACTTTTTATTTCCACTTAAGTTGCATCATAAATTTCACTTTTACTTTTACAGCTGGTATTTATGTTTATGGTTAAGCTAAAAAACAATTTCTATCAAATTGTTGAAGCATCTGCCGAATTCTCAAATGCAATGTCATTATTAGCCAAATATTTATTGGTAAATAAATGAGCTTCACTTGCACTAAAAAGTTTACTAGCAAATAGCAACGAATAGACGAATGAACGTTTGCATCATATTTGGATAAGATACTTGAGGAGCAAGAATGGATATGAAATAAAATTTTTATTTCAATTATATGGTTAGTTGCGTAGATATTTCGCTTCATTGAAAACATTCAAATCATATTTGGGTTTATACATTCACAAACATACGTATATACAGTTTGGGTCATATTTATAGCACTTATTTTTATTTATTTAGTCTTAAGAATTTTCATTTAAGGTACAGCTCATTCTTATACAAACCCCATATACACCAATTTTAAAACTTTGTAGAAAACTACAAAAAACGGCAACACATTCTCACTCAAATTTCAAACTTTTTCTCAGCAGTGTTAGGTTTTTTGAGTATACAGTTTTGTACTTCAATTTTATTTATTTCGAAAAAATCAGGGGTAATTTTTAGTCACTTAAAACTGGCACATTATAAGATTAAAATAGAATGGGCTATAAAACTGTACGAAAATCTGTTTTTCATGGCAGAAATACACTCGCAGGTTTGCCATTGCCTGCCGAGGGGCGACTGCTATTAGAAAAAAACTTTTTTGTTTTTTTATTTTTTGAAGTTGGGTTGAACCCAGTCCCTGCCGAATGGTAGCCGCAATTTCTAAACACCATACTGCAACGGCTGCCAAATATTTAATACAAAATATTTAATACCAAAAACAAAACCCTGTTTTTAGGTGCACCCGCGTGAGGTCCAACCAAAAAGTTACGAACCCACTCGCAATAATCTTCAAGCTGCTGGGGGTAACTTTAACCCGCTGAGTGACTGAGCTCTGCATGCGGGATGCTAGAAGGATGGGCGAGGAATACAAAATGGTGGAATCTACAGACAAGACTACAAAAGCACAAAGAATACTTAGGCTATGATCGGGGTGTGCGTCGATCACAGGTTGCTCCTGGTTAAGCCGCCCAACTCCTCTACAGAAGCCATTACCTTCTCTGCTTTTTCGAGTCGACTGGCGCCATCTTTCAACTCGCCTACCCAAATGGAAGTCTAAGTGCCGCTTCCGGCAATTATGAGAATTAAGATGAAAGCATAAAATTTAGTACCTCAACTGGTACTGTAAAAATAGCACTTTTAACACTCTATAGCGCTAACAGTAAGGACATCACCTTTTCAATGCTCTCTTGATTCTGCCCCGGCGCGCAGCTAGGAGCTGGGCTGCAAACTACGCGCCGGTCCGCAAAACTGTCGGGCCTCAGTGCCAGTGTTGTTGGTGCAAGATCAGTTAGCGATGACCCGTTAATCCTGAAAACGAACAGACGCTTTCGCGGTCACCGCCACGGGGCACAAAACCAAACGCAAATAAATTTGCCCTTACCATCATACGGTAGACAAAAAAGTTCGGCAATAAGCGGAAAAGGCTCCTATTGTGGTTTTTCGCGTCATCGCTTCTACCTATTTTCTTTCGTATTGGTCGGTATCGTTTTGGAATAGCATCCCTAATGGAGACTTTTCCCCAATCTCAGCTGCTTCGCTCTTCAAGCTGCGCTTCTATTAACGCAACCAGTTGTCGCTAGAGTCCGCTCCTATCGGTTGGAGGGGCATAAATCGGGCTAGAACGAAGCTAAAAACAAAAGAAAGCATTGTTGCGGCTAGTACGCGATCTGTTCAGGTCTTGCGCATTTGCATAATCGTTGCATTTTAAAATTCACAACAACAACATGCACACGGTTGCCATGGCGATAAGCACAAAATTCGCAAATGCAATCCCAACTGCAAATCTCAGAGCATTTCCATAACATCCTGTAGAAATTTAAAGCAATTTTAAACCATCGCCTGTCCATTTGAGTCAACGACCAGATACATGGAATTTTCTTTTTTATTTTGAAATAGCCACATATATCTATATACATATTCCTCGATTCCGTAAATTATGGACATATTAGCTTATAACTTGGTATTTATTCAGATTTGGGTTAGAATCTAAATATTAAGCAACAGAATATGATTTCCCGCTTTAATTTTTCTCTGAAACATTTTTGTTTTGAAAGAATTACTTAAACGGTTCAAAAGCATATCGCTAGCTTGGAGTGAAAATTGTTAACTCCACTTTTTATGACAACTCATATCTGTCTGCAATAAACGCCTAAGTCGAAAAACCTGAATTCGAAAAAAACACTTTAAAGATTTGGATTGTAATGTTAACCTTAAAGGGAAACCAAAATATTTTCATCAATAACTTTTTAAATAGTGTAGTTAACCAGATGCGAATTTCAGATACACATGGAATAGTGGTTGCAGAAAACGATAGCATAAATAACTCAATTATTTCTTAAGTCGACTTAGGCGGTTATTGCTTATGACCAAAGATATTTTGATATTGAAAACAGGAATTAACCAAAATACATCGTTTCGAAAAAGACTAAGGTAGTTGTTTTATTTTCCCTCGATTACATTCAATGAAAGGCAATTTTGCTAAGTCCGGAAGAGGCATCGAAAATCCAATAAAACCAAAATAATACGAGATCTTTTAATAATGATCTAATGTTTTGCTTTAAACACGCAAAATATTTTATTTAAAGATTTGCGAAATACTTGAAGGAAATAGCTAGAAGAAATTTTTCATCTCTTGTAAAACTAAAAAAAAAATTGGACTTAGCAACTTTGCACTCTAAGCTAGCGATATAATTCGAACAATGTACATGTCTGCACATGTGAATACTGAATTTCCCAATTTTATAGACGCACTAGCCTAACAGTACGGATGTCCTTATACCAGTTTATGTCAGCTCGAGATTTCTACTGGAAGCACTTAGTTATTATAACTATACACCCACAATCCGAAAAAAAAACAGTCCAGCAACAAATAAAGCAACAAAATACAAACGAAACGCTAGGAAAAATGAAAAAAAAACAAAATTTTCAGACTCATAAGAATAACAACTTCAGCAAGGGAAACGACTCGGCTGTGAAAGCGAATTGGCTGGCTAAAAGTAATGTGCTATAAAATTGCTATGTATTGTTATGGCTAAATGTATATACTTATATATATATATATATATATAAATAAGTGTGTGCTTTTCCATGTTTATTATGTGTCTCTTGTTATTGTATTTTTTGTCTTTACTGCAGATGCTGTGCTTTTTTATCCTAAATTTCATCCTGCAACCGGCAGACGCAAAGCAAATTTGTAAAATCCGAAATATGACAAAAGTAAGCCATTAAAGGCATTTAAAGCAGGCCCTATATGCTCATACATACATACATTGAGTTGCACAGCTTCATTTATTCAAGCTGCCTTATGAACGTATGTACATATATGGTCTATGCGACCGGAGCATGACTTTGGGCGTTTTATGGCACTTTGCGGTTTGTCTTGTTGGTGAGAGAATCTATGTATTTGTACATATCGTCGCTAGACACGAATAAAGGCGCGTCATTGTTTAGACGCATTGACGAAACAAGACGCGTAAAAAAACTTCGGCGAAAAAGACGTTTAAACCTAGTTGACGGCGAAAAAAGACACTTAAACATGGTTTTATACCTAGCCAAGGACTGTCCCTTAAGCCATTATACACGTCTAGCGACAATATTTATTTATGTATATAAGTAAACTAAATATACACAACAGTATGTGTGTACATACATATGTATATAGAAAGCAAAATATGTGCGTATGTTTATTTGTATTTATGTAAGTGTTTTTGAAAGCATGTTTATACAATTTTCAATGCATATGAGAGGGTAAAATTGACTTCGTTATGTTGAAGAATTAGATTGCTTTTTTAAAACGAAATCAAAGCATTTCTGGCTAAGTTAGGTTATTAGGTACTTATTCACTTGATAATGCTACTTATTTGTTTTTTTTTTGAGACCTAGACTCTTAAACAAATTCTTTTGAGACTGTAAATAGTCCCAGCATCAAATTAAATAAATTTTATTACGCCAATTTTGCAGTAGCTTAAAACTTGGACTTTATTATACTAAAATTTAATGGGCTTAAAAACTGCATACTCAAAAAAATTCTAAACAAATTCGTAAATTTGTAATATACTCATTTTACTCAACTTTGGTGTAAAAAAAATTCATAACTCAAATTATTGTAGAGTGTACCCCATAATACTATACTTAAATATTGCGCAAAACTCAGAGCTACCATTGTGATTCTTTTTTATTTTTTTTTGAGTTGGCATATTTTCAAAAACAATTTTTTTTATCAAAAAATTTGTATGTAAAGAAAAAAATTTCAAACTATTTTTTGTTTTATAGAGAATTTTGACACGTGTATGTGTGTTTTTCTTCGAATTTTTTCATATCTCCGTTCTCGAGATATTTGGACAACTATTAAATTTATTTGTTTTTGGTTTTGTCCTGTAAAATTTTTAAGAATGTATTAATCAAGCTCAACCCAGCCAGCAAAATATCCGAAAACGTATCCGAAAATGGAAACAATTTCGTATAAAAACCTGATGTTTCATCCGTTTTCCGATTCCGTTTTCGGACGTTTTTCAGATCAGTTCTCCCACTAAAGTGTTCATCCGAAACGTATGTGCAGAAAACTATCGAAAATGGTTGTAAAACGGATGCGCTTTCGGCTGTTTTCCTGAAATTTGTCTGATCCAATTTTTCGTTGAAAACGATTTCATTATGAACTTCACAGAATCTTTTTCATAGTTACAGGAGACCAAACAAAAAACTAATTTAAGATTCAGCAATTATTTCTATTTGAATAGCTAATTTTAATGTGTTGCTTCTGACGGAATTCGAACCTGGGACCTCCTGAAAGCTAACAAATAGTAGCATACTTCTCTGCACACTCAGCTACTGGCGAATATGTATACATGTTTTCAAATGCTCAGTTTGAACAAATATTTTAAAATCATTGTTTTGAAATAAGATGATGACATTTTTCGGATACGAAAAATGAACAAATACGAAAATCGTTTTCTGAACATTTCCGGAAACGAAAAATGTACGAAAACTGCACTTTCGGCAAAAAGTACGTTTCTCTGCTGGCTGGGAAATTGCATATTTAAATAAGTATTAATTATTTACGTTTATGCATCAGCCCTAAAAATTTGAAACAAATCAAACAAATTGAGTGTTAACCCCGTCCGTTTTGGTATGGAATGCCCCATATATATATATATACACACACATATAGATATATATATGCATGCATGTATATAAGTATTTTTGGTCTCTTGAAAGCTATGAAAATACTTTTTTATTTAAATTTTTAGCAATTTATAACGGAACACATGGCGTTAAGAATTTGAAAAGTGGATACGAAATCAGCCGTTTATTTCGAAAGTGGAAAAGTGTTCCTGTCCATAATTTAAGTACGTTCAGGGCATTTTCTATATCTGTTCTTCCTTATGCACCACATATTTTAATATTTTTCAGTTCAGACTCTTCTCTTCATTGTTATTCTACATTGCACTGAAATATATTTTGAAACTAATCACATCTTTGAAACTCCAAAACCTTTTTAAGAAAAATCCTGACACCAGAAATAGTAACTGCTGTATTTGGCTCCTAGTTTTGTGAGTATTGTCTTTTGCAAAATTTTTGTAATTTTTAATTTTTTTTTTTTTTGTAACTTATGCCACACTCAGTAGTTCTCAACATTTCGTGCATTTTTTTGAATGAACAGATAACGTTAAATTGTAATTACTGTTATCATTAACTCGATTTTTTTTAAGGTGATTTATGCCACTTCAAAATAAACGGCTCAATTATGGACAGTAGACAACGACTACTGAATTTTACAAACCGTACGGAAGACTGAATATTAAAAAAAAACTGGACATACTATACATAAATATGTTCCCACAGTTTCTTGAACATTATTTAATTAAAATTAAAATTTAAATTTAATGATAATTAACTTAACAATGAAATGAAAACATGTGATGCATTCCTAAACTGTGTTCGGGTAAGGCGATGAGTCTATATTGAAGTAAACGTTGACAAATGTCATAGAAATATACCTCGGTATTCCAAGTCGAGCTATGTGCAATCTTACTTAGTAGTTCAACCAACGTGGTGGGATACAGTTGGAGAGGTAAATAGCAGTTGACTGCAGACAACTTGTGTCATAGTTGATCGGCACATATTACATCCACAGTTGTCCTTATTTTTTGAAAAGCTTGCGCTTCTACTCCGGCCTTAGGTTTGAGACTTTTTTATGTTAGTTCAAAAAGAAAATAAAAAATTACGAAATCATTTGGATTGAACCCAAACCTACAAGCGGTTGTAGTGGCATAAAATAAGAAGAAAAGTACGTGTTCGACATTTTTTAAGCAATCAAAGCTTTATGTCCACTTTTTAATCTCAAGCAACCAGAATGGGCACATATTCCTGTTTGTGTATTAGTGTGGTTCAGACTTCATGGACAAAAGAAAACTTTTATTTATACTCACTTTGTTAAATCGTCCAAATTCATTACGCTGGGATAGCATTGAAACAAGATACGATCAGATTCTGCTATGTACATCATTTGACCCTGTAAATATTTATAAATGGCTTAGTTCTGTATGCAAATATAGATTTGTATGAATTAAATTAACTAGAAAAGTATCAATCAGACATGTTCTGCAAATCGTACGATTTCAAATCGGTGCGATTTGCAAAGTATTGTTGTATATTTGTAATCAAAGTATTAAATTTTTCAAATGGAAACTGCTAGAAACACATCACTTACGTTATATACATCGATTTAGTGCCAAATTTTTACCTCTTTGTTATAAATCTTCCGAAATAGATTTTGTAAATCGCACCGATTTGAAATCGTACGATTTGCAGAACATGCCCGAATGTTTTTATGGATAAAACAGCAAAAGAAAATATAAATATAGTTTAATTTATACGGTGACAAAAGCATAAATATGTAAATACGTGATATTTTAACAAGTTGTAGCTATTTTTTTTTTGCTTACTTAATGTTAATTATTTTTCGTCCAAACTTTGTTAAAAGTTACGAAAATTCGATAAATTTCAACGAAATTGCATGAAAGTTCCAAAATTTTTTATCAGAATTTTTAGTCTGCTTCAAGCAATAGCTTTCGCTGGTAGGCAGCACTTCATTACTGGTTTGTGAAAGATGCAGATAATTAGTAAGTAAAAAAGGATCGTCAGGCTTATGGTGTCCACCATTTCTAATGCCATCAAAGCACATGCACTCATTGCAATTTTTCGGAGGGACTAAAGCCTACCAAAATTCCTTTTGAACCATTATCATGCCAAAGGAAAACAAATGGCAACATTGAAAGCTCAATTTTTTATAATTTTTTTCGTTGTATGGAATGGCCATAGCACCAGGCCGTCTTATACGTATGTATGTATGCTCTTAGAAGATGAAAACTTACTTGAAATAATAATAACATACATATTAAAAATTTAACTATTATTCTGAAATGCATTTATACGCCTACTGCGACTATTTTTTGTATTCCATGGCTTTGGAAATACGCCTTTTCGACTGCCTTCAAATGGCATGTCTAGTAGATGATCTTACCCTACCCGAGAGCCAATTGGATATGCCTCTATTTTTTCTGCGACGCTTTTTTTTTTCCTGTGTATGCATGGACATACTTTCACCCCATTAGTTTATATTTTAATTTTTCAAACAAGGCCAATAAGTTTAGCTCGCTGTTTATGAAATAGTGCAAAAGAGAACTGATTTCATAAATAACGAATGCTCTAAGCTATTTAAAAAATACAAAACAAAATATTCATTATGCATAGGTATGTACACTCCCGATCAATGAAATAGACTCAGGCTATTTTCATGAAATAATGAAGTTTTAAAATGAAAATACGAAGAAATTAACCAAAGTATATATTTTTTTATTATTCAGTATTAAATTCTCAAATGAACTAAAAAAAATTAGAGATCTATGTGAAAAGGTTTTTGTACTTCTTCTAAGTGAACCTGAAAATTAACGACTTCTTATCGATCAGTGGAATAGATTCAACGACTTAGCACTAATATAAAAAACAAAATCTTCCAAAAATTCAGTTTTAATTAAAATTTTTAAGGTTAATTAATAATGTGTGNACTTCTTCTAAGTGAACCTGAAAATTAACGACTTCTTATCGATCAGTGGAATAGATTCAACGACTTAGCACTAATATAAAAAACAAAATCTTCCA
>NW_016161749.1:22102-40031 GCF_001687245.7 Rhagoletis zephyria | reverse complement strand
TAAACTCTACACTCGAATGTAAGCTGTTAGCACTGCCTGGTGTGATGCCTAAAAGTTAACATCATTAAAAAGCTGTATAAAGTTTCAGGAATTTGCTTAATTTGCTCTTTAGAACATGAAAATTTTTTTGGTTGTATGTATGTTGGTTTGTAACATCAAAGTGCGTTATTTATAAACTTCGTAAATAAACCGGCTTTCCATAAAAAAAATTAAGTAAGTTTACGTGGTAACCAGGCATTAACGTATTTAAATGAACTACCCTCATATATAGCATTATCAGTTTAAATGAAATCATTTTCAAATTAAATGAAACCTTTTCATTGAATCTAAAAAAGGTTTCATTCGCTTTATTTGAAAAAGGCTTCATTTAATTTGAAAATGGTTTCGCTTCGTTTGGAAATGGTTTCTTTTAATTTGGAAAAAGTTTCACTGAAAATGCTTTAAATGCGAATGACAAACTTTGCAAAAAAGATACCAAAATTTTCAAGTTTATGATAATAATTTTAAGAATGGTAAAGTGCATGTTTGAAGTCGCTAAAAAGTCATGTTGATTTTATATCTGTTTTTGTTGACGGTGTGACGCATTTTTTTCAAAGTACATATGGCACACCTAGATCTAAAGTGCGATAAACTCGAAAAAATAAAAAAATTAAGAACATTTTTTGCTCAAATCAATTCATCGGACTTACCTCCAGTTAATACAAATATGTTTTCTTCATAATTATGTACGAAACTATTGTTTTATCTGTTATTGTATTAATTGCGCGGTATCTTAAGCAGTGTTTGCATTGTTCAACTTTACGTTCAACTCAACGCACGATTGCACGAAAAAAAGTTGAATGGCTAAACGTTTTCTGGCGAACAACTTTGTTGAAAGCGATTAATTGAAAGGGCGTTCAACCAAAAGTTGAACAATGCAAACGCTTTTTAATTGCGAATCTTTTGATACGTTAATACTTTTAGCCACTCAAACCTTTTCCTTTTCCGTGCAACCCTGCATTGAGTTTAACGCAAGGTTGAACAATGCAAATACTGCTTAATATACCCGGCGCAGGTATCAAATATCGTCGTTTCAACTTTCTCTAAACTAAATACCTTTGCATGATAAGCGGGGGTGCTTTTCCGGATTTCAAACGTTTTCATAATATTTATGTCGAGTTAGATTTAATGAAATAATTGAACCAACTTTGGTAGAAATTGATAAAGCGGTTACCGAGATACACCTTTGTAGTCATAAAGTAGGCGGTGCCACGACCAATTCCTAAAAGTCTGTGGCAGTCTTATTTATCGTTAAGAGATTATTGTAAATGTTAACTTTGAGTAAATTAGCGTCCTCAGTTATTGAAAATCGGAGTTTCCATGCGTCTGAAATTTACCGTTATACGGGATTTGAATAATTTTCAACGAGTTACTTTTCCGTGATACCTATATGAATGTGCTCATAAGAGGGCGGCGCCACGCCCATTGTGAAAATTTTATCGTAATCTGCTTTTCTGCTAAGTGGTTATTGCAATAATCGTTTTTGGTTGAATTAGCTTAAGTAGTTACTGATTTATCGCAGTTTTCGTGTTTCTGTAAATTACCGTTATACCGCGTAGGCCCGAGTTCAAAGATTTCCAACAGATTTCTTAACTGGATCTTAATCAAGGTTAGTACCGATTTTGGTAAGGATTGGTGTAGCGGCTACTGGGATTTGGTATTGCATCATAGCGAGCGGGACCACGCCTATTTTTTTAAATTTCATAATAATATTTTTTTGTACGAAAATTGTACTGCATATACTAATTTTTAATAACTCAGATTCAATATTTTCTGAAAAATCGTAGTTTTTCAATTTTTTGAATATATCGTTAAATGGGAAGTGGGCGTGGTTACAGTCCGTTTTCGTCCGTTTTCAATACGGACCTGTCTTAAACTTCGTTGAGATATCTCAAATTTTGTTCGAGTTATCATGTACACGGACGGACGGACAGACAAACATGGCTTAATCGACTTCTCTATTCATTCTGAGCATTTACCTTTGCATTGTTTTACATCTATCTCGATTCCTTTAGGCTGTTACAAATAACCGTTATTCGAACAAAGTGATAATACCCTTATGCACAGGTATGGAGCACCTGTATTTAGAGCGCTGTCGGAACTTAATCTCTACAAAGTTGATATTGAATTCTCATCATCAAAACCTTTATTAAAGTCCACGCTTGAATCGTTTTATTATTAGGCTAAGTTATCAAGTAGCTGTATTGTTATTTACTAGTGTTCATGTATAAAATTTTGTTTTCACACTTTGCGTAGTTTACTCTGTAAAATTTTTAATCATAGATGTCTTCTTTGGTGCCCATCGCCTACACGAAAAGGGCCATAGATCTAACGTAAAATTGTTCTCTCTAAAGCCGGCATATGCTTCTCATCTTTATTCGACATCGTCCACAAACATCTGTAAACCATTATTGTAAGTAAATATATATTAAGCAGCTGACTTTACTCCTACCAGCGGATACTGTTTCGTCAGACAGAGTTCCCTAACATATCTCCTGCTATTAAAACATGAAATGTCGTTTTTAGAGTTAGGCGTAATTCATTGTGATTGATTGTGTCTTAGAAAATTAGTTAATTTTAATGTTACGACTTTATAAATTGAGTATTTTTGGTAAAAAAATTTAATTAATTTGAAATGAAAGAGAAGCTTTGAATCATCTTTTACTTACTTCTCACCAAAAATATAAAATGAAACATATCGCTCACTTGAAGACTGTCACAACTTAAAATAACGTGATTTTTCAGGTCACCCGTTTGAAGTTTTTATTTTGTCCCGAAAATGTTAAAAAAAATATGCATATTGTCTGCTTATGCAGAAACGACACACGATCTTAATAAACATTTTTTAAAATCTAATATAAAGCATGATATTACGAGTGATTCTGTATCATTTTATAAAAAAAATAAGAAAATCTTTTACTAAATGAGCATTTGGTTGAGACTCACCTTCAACCGCAGATAACGTTCATGCTTTCCCATTGCACCTTGACGCGTCTGCAGAACATAAATCGTATTGATGTGCGATAAAATATTCTCGAAGCTCAACTGTAGATGCGGACGTATGGCCTCAAGTACTTCTAGTATCGAACAATTTTCCACCGAAACTCTATAAAAATACATACAATTTAATATAAACTTACATATTGCTACCTAAAGGTGAAAAGCTTAGCTTAGCTTTTTTTTTTAATTTAGTTTTTGATGCAGAATGGAAGGTAATACGAGACTACAACTATTTTTCGTCTCTTCTGAATAATCTCAAAAATGTACTTTGCATCTTTTCGCCCTTAGGGGTAACGATATGTAGATATGAGGATATTAGGGTGGTCTAAAAATACATGTGAAAAATTAAAGTCAGAATTGTTATGCTCTCACCACCTAGGATTTTTTATTTAATTCTCAATTAAATTATTTTCAGTTTCAATAAGCAATTTATTTAAGTGAGTTAAAAGTGGCTGTAAAAAAAAACTAGGCTTTCGCTTGTACTTAGAGCTTTCGAAAGCTTTGACACGCTGTGTTGTAAAAGTAGGGCTGGTATAAAAGTAAGCAGCTGATACACAATGATCAGGTGATTAAACGTGTAACACATCTGCGTGTGTTTAATCTGATTTAATTTATATTTAAGTGAAGAGCATAGGTGGTCACTTAAATCAAAATTAAAAACTAATTAAAATGGATTGGCGGAACCGAAAATTCGTAAATCAAAGTAATTTTCACTTAGATGAATATGGTGAAACTGGCTGTTAGAGGTTGCTCAAAGTTTTCCACGTATTTTACATGAAAAAAAAAAACACTTTTCGTAGAAATGGCATAGAATTCTTGAAAATTAATATTTTTCAATCGAAAACTCTGTTTCTCTTCAGGGGATTTCCAGAAATTATATACAATTCTTTACGTAACCATTTTCTCATAGTAATTACATATATTTTATAGATGCCAGAAAATGCAATGTCGGGACAAATAAACAATCTTTAGTATTAAAGAATGGTTAAATAAACAAATTTAACAAATATTGATTTTCAAAAATTCTATAACATTTCTACAAAAAGTTGTTTTTTTTTGTCTATATAGAACACATGGAAAACTATGAGCACTTTGAGCGACCTCTAAATATTTTTTGATTTTAAAATAAAAAAGGAGTTTTTTTTTTCGATATAGCACAATCCTAGGTGGTAAGAGCATTAAAATTCCGACTTTACTTATTTCGGACCACCTTGTGCACGTACATACGTACTTACATAGCTGGTCAACGGCAAAGAAAAGTGTAGTGGTAATTTCAACATTTTATCGACAAAAAAAAAAAATAATTAAAAAAGGAAACTCATTAAAATTGCATGGTAAGAAGATACCTTAAGAGCGAAATAAATCATGAAGTAGAAAGGTCGACAAAAAAATAGTGTCTCAAAAATTTTTGGAATTTTTTGTTTGCCCTTTGTTATTGAGAGAAACTGCAATTTTGCTTAGTTTGTGTAGTATAAGAGATTTTTGTGTGTCGGTTGATGTGTTCGTGAAGTTGAGCATTCACTATCTGTCATTGTCCATATTTACCTTGGAATGACGCGCGAAACGGATTTTCCTGCTTGCACAATTTTCATCTGTCGATCGAACATCAAATGGAATGGGAACACCTTGCAAAATGTGGCGGGCGAGATAAGTGGCGCTGCATTTCGTAGTTGAACAGAAATAAATACAGAATAATGGAAACAAAATATTTATTTTATTATTATTATTTGCTGTATGGAATTGAACAAAATGTATTTGTAGATAAATGTACATAAAGCTTAAGGCAAGCATGCCACAGTTTTCGAAGTATGTACATATGTACTATGTAATACGCAGTGATGATTTATATTGTTGAGTGCATTCGAATACGTACATATGTAGCTAACTGAATGGAAATTACATATAATTGAAACTCGTGTTATAGGTCTTACGAAAAATCATTAACTTCCTTCGCGAAATAAGTATTTTGTACCTGGTGCTTTTTCAATGTGAAAAATAAGTACATATAGTACACAAAATCAATGCACATTAAAAATGCATTAAGCCTTGTTTTCACTATGTCAAATTCAATGACATATGTCGTCAAATAAATGAAAACACATTGTCAAATGCGATTAGAAAACGGTATATCGACTGAGTTAGATCAGAATAGGTCTTCAGTCGTATACATGCGCTGCTATACCAGCTATATGTTCGCTTTTGGCCCATAATATCATCAGCGAAGGTGCGGATGAAAGAGATAAACTTGTGTCAAAATATGTCGACAAATTTTGATGTCAAAATATGACATAATGAAAACCAGCCTTTAGAGCAAAAACCACATTTACGTGTATTTCGCTGTTGATTCTGGTGTTTAAAGTGTCAAAACTGCTCTAATTTTTTTCTTCTTTACATCCCGAAATCCATCCATCCCTTTTCGGACCCAGCAACCAGCGTTTGTGCTGCTGAGTTAAGTAACCATTCCAAAAGTTGCTTTTAAATCACTTGTTTTGCTTCACATGCAGCAGGATTTTGACAATTTAAAACTTTTGTGAGAAGAAATTAAAAATATTTGACATTTTAGAGACCAAATAATAAACAAAAAATCAAATGAGCTGCTCTACTGATATTACCAGTTCAATATGCCTTGCATAAAATAAAGTTATTTCCAGTACTATAAGAGTGTTTGGTATCACTTGGATGAGTCTGACAATTTTATGGCAATCGATTTCATAAATTTCGCAAAAAGCTTTAATATTCCATAAAAAATATACATATTTTTCGAGGCTGCAAGCCACTCCAAACTTACGGTTCAATTCAGTGGTTCGAACCACTTAGAAAAAACTTGTACCGGTACAGAATTGGTTCATAACGTATTCATGAACCGCGTGCGGTTCGTTCGAATGGTTAAATTTTTTGAAGTAAACTTCTTTAGCGGCGGCTGGCTGGGAGTAAATTGGCAAATTCAACGGAAATTGCACACGGAAATGGTGCACGGAAATGGTTGGGCTGAAACAAGTTGCTTCTTGTGTGTTTGCATATGGTATTAATTTAACAAAAATTTTTTAATAAAAGGTCAAAGAATAACACTTAGAAAAAGACCAATACAAGAATGAAAGTAAAGGTGAGTACGTACATAGATTAAAGAAAAGGATAAAGGCAAAGGTAAAAACAAAAACAAAAACAAAGATGCGTAAAGATAAAGGCAAAAATGAAGACCATGGTAAATTTTAACACTTTGCTTATATGTATATATAAGGTCAAAGGCGAAGGGGAATATGTAGATTAAGAAAATGATAAACATAAAAGTAACGACAAAGAGGACGAGGAGGATACCGATAAAAGTAAAGATGAATATAGGGTAAGAAAGATTAAAATAAAGGTAATTTGAGAGAGAAAGGATATAGAGAGAGACACAAAGACTCAATCTGGGAACTATTTTCCCTGTTCCGGGGTCCCTCTTCAAATGATGAATATCTAATAACTAAAAAAATTATACCTTGCGAGCTATATATGTAATTTAATTTTTTTTTTTTTTTAACCGGTCATTTACACAGCAAAAATCACAATTACTGACAATACGAAAATTCAATAAAATTTTCATTAAAATTTCAACTTTCCAATATGAATCTTTAGAACATTTTTGATATGCAGTTTTTAACCCGTTGAGTATTTTCCCGTAACCAAATTTTTACACTTTTTTCCATATAATTATTGATTTTTATGAAATAAAATTAGTATAGAAAAATAACACAAAAATTTAGCTCGAAAAAGATTATGAATATTTTTACATATATTTCACATTTTTATTTAAATAATACGAGGAGCAAGCATTGGGCGCCACATTTTGCGCCACATCAATACAATACCACATACAACAAAGTAGCAATGTATTAGTGTTTAGCAATTCTGTACAAATATTGACAGGCGCAAAATAATTATAACTATAATAATATATAGATTTTCATAATTTGCAGTTTAGAATTTTTAAAATTACACTTAATTTACAAACGATTTGCACAGCAAGCAACAGTTATTTTAACGCTTCAATGTTCTTCTTTTCCAAATCAAATTACGAGTACATTTGTTAGTATGTAGCCAATTCGTTGCTCACCTTCGCTTGTAAAATACACTTCATCCGCCAGCTCTATTTCTTTGCTACTACTTGTACATTTTGAATCTTCCTCACCTTCACACAGAAAATCCACTTCATCCGGCGGCTCTTTGGCCTCCTCCTTGCACATGGCTATCGTACGCTCATCACCGCTTGTCGACGAGGCTAACGATGTAGTTGCTGTTGTTGTTGTTGTATTGCCAACACCCACCGTTGCATTGCTACTGATGTTGCTGTTACCAATTTCACGTATCAGAAATTGAACATGATCATAACGTTCGNGGTTGTTGTTGTTGTTGTATTGCCAACACCCACCGTTGCATTGCTACTGATGCTGCTGTTACCAATTTCACGTATCAGAAATTGAACATGATCATAACGTTCGATGTCGTCACTTTTGTTTTTGAGTAAACGTAAACATTTCTGCTCCTGCTTATCTGGGTCGCAATCAAAACTGTCCGCCTGTTTGCTACTGCTGCTCATCGAAGAGGCCGAATGAGATTTGGTGCGGCTAAAAGGACAACGGGCTGTGCAAGGGAGAAGTAAAGAGGAAGTGAGTAAATTCTTCAAGTTTTAATGTAATCTAATATAAATTAATCGATAACGGTATTTTGGTAGTTTGTTTGAACAAATTTGAAAGAGCTAGTCATGAAAATCTTCTGGAGATTTACATAATTTTACATGTGATGCAATTAAGATGGCTCCATGTATGTATCCATAAGTAAAGTTGGAGCCATTTACGAGGATATTTCACATGTGAAGACATATCTATCTATCGGTCTCAATCAATACTCACACACATTCATACATATATTCTAAGTGTAGTGCTACTGTTACAATAATTTACCTTGTTTTTTATTGCTAACTTCTGCTGCTGATGATAGCAAAGCCACATCGTCGTCNCCTAAAAGGACAACGGGCTGTGCAAGGGAGAAGTAAAGAGGAAGTGAGTAAATTGTTCAAGTTTTAATGTAATCTAATATAAATTAATCGATAACGGTATTTTGGTATTTTGTTTGAACAAATTTGAACGAGCTAGTCATGAAAATCTTCTGGAGATTTACATAATTTTACATGTGATGCAATTAAGATGGCTACATGTATGTATACATAAGTAAAGTTTGAGCCATTTACGAGGATATTTCACATGTGAACACATATCTTTCTATTGGTCTCTATCAATACTCACACACATTCATACATATATTCTAAGTGTAGTGCTACTGTTGCAATAACTTACCTTGCTTTTTATTGCTAACTTCTGCTGCTGATGATAGCAAAGCCACATCGTCGTCATCATCTACATCGCTTTCGTTGTTATTGTTATTGCTGACGTTATTATTGGTGCTATTGTGATTGTTATTTTCTTCAGGCAGATTTCCAGTGGTTATTGTGCTACTTGATTGCTGTTGTTGTTGTTGTTGTGTAAACACATCTGTGCGGTCATCTTCATCGATGGGATCACCTTTCCGTTTGACGATCTCAATTTCTACTTCAACACCATGCAATTTAGATGCTACAGCCTAAAACGATTTCCAGAAATTGTGTTGTTGAAAGTCGGAGCTTAGGAAATGTTCGTACATATGTATGTACCAGGGTTGTTGCAAATATTCGCATTCGCATTCGCAACCGCGGAACTTCCACATACATTTTAACATTCGCATTCGCTTTCGCATTCGCAATAATCAATGCGGAGCTTTTGTGAATGCGAATATTGTGCAAGTGCCCCAAAAAATATATTAAAACACATTGAGCGCATGGAATGGAACAACAAAACGGATTTGATGGCTTATGGTACCGACAGCGGTGAGTAATTAATTGTGACTGCCTGAAACTAGGAAAAGCCATGCTCACCTAACTAATGAAAAAACTAATTGTAAGCTGTTCATTACAGGTGAACCTTTCCAAGAGGTTACCCGGCAATTAAGCAAATCTGAGACCTTTATCGTCCGTGATTCCAATAATTGAAATTATTATAAAAAACGTGGTACCTTTTTAACAAAATAACAAGATTTTAAACTAATTCTGCTGGCAGCCACGACTTTCAAAACAGAATTTTCTTCGAAATTTTCATTCCTACAAAATAACAATTTATTACCCAGAAGACAGGATTAAAAATTAAGTACAAAAACTAAAATCGAAAAACGCTGATGTCGTAACAGGTTCCTCGAATTCTGAAAAAACCAAAATAATTGGTTCTCCNATTCTGAAAAAACCAAAAGAATTGGTTCTCCAAATTGGAACACAACGGTGTTGAAACAGCGATATTGCCATGATGCTATATTGTGAAGATGAAAGTCAGGAGGATACATCCGAAATTTGCAGCCCCGATGCAATTCTCGAATTATTGAACCGCAAAAAAAAACTCAAGTCCTCTCAACTGGTTCAGCGTCAATCAAAAAGAATTTACAATTTTGTAAAGTTTCAAGTTTTTCAAGTTTGTCGCCTCGAGCGAGTAGTTATTTAATAGCGCAGGTTTGATTTACGACCCGTTAAGAAACAGGCTGTAACCCGAAAAAGCAGNTTGAAAAAGAAGCAAAATTACTCTTCCAATTATTTAATTCAAGTACTAAATAAAAAAAATATTAAAAATTACTAAATTTTCCATTTTTTTACCTAAATCACCTAATGTACTCACCAAAAAATATTTCTTAAAATACAGTGAAAGGTCGTATAGACGGACGCTCTAATAAGCGGTCACATTCTTGGGAACGAACAATATTTGGTTTTTTTTCATACAAGATGCTCTCCCATACACGGACTTTCGGATAAACGGACGCGGACAGGCGAGCTATGAAAAAACTCTCCCATGAGCGGACGCGAAGCTTTAACAAGCGGTCAATTTTGTTTTGTTTTTCAGTCAAATGTTGACTCTTGCGCTTCTAGATATGGATATGTACACAAGAACATAGCCCATATTCAAAAATATTTTCTTTTCTAGAAAAAGTGTTGCCTTTTCGTTGCCAATGGGAAATGAGATTTGTCGGTAGGAAAGAAAACGCAATAAATTTGAATTCATTTATAATTCACCCTGTTTCTGTTTATTGAATAATAAATATTATTTTAGTTTAGAAATCCGCAATTTAAATTTTTTAAATATGATTTTTTATTTATTTAAAAGGTGACCATCGGTGTCCGCATATTGGAGCTTTCACTGTATTTGATATCCGCATTCGCATTCGCATCCGCGGATGTTAGCTTTTAAACATCCGCAGCCGCATTCGCATCCGCGGATGTCTAAAATTCCACATTCGCAACGTCCCTTATATGTATGTACATACCAAACGGGCATATGGGGCGATTCACGTCAAATTTCCCAAACGCGCTGACCGATGCAAAACAAGCTACTTTTCGACGAGCAAAGAGACTATTTCTATAGATTTTNCAGGAGGAGCTAAAAGTCACTTTTATCGGTATATTTTCTTTGACTAACTATATTTTTATGGCTATGGCCCCGAAATAGTCAAGGGTGCTTACTTCTGCATTTGATGTGACTAACTTCTAAGTAACTACTTTTGGACATAAAATATCAATAAGAAAAACAAAATATTTTTTTATTTATTTTTTACTTTATTCTTTTATTACATTTCATATTTCCCATATTCGAACTCCATCAGACATAACTTCAAAATGATAATGTGAAAGTTCGATCTTCCTTTTATTTGTCCCCAATTTGAAAAAAGTATTTGTGAAGTGCAGGATATTTAAATAAAAACGCGTTTAAAGGAAACAATCTCCTTCATTACTCCAGCAATACTTTTCAACTAGTTTCAAGTAAGCTATTTGTAGCTAACTACATGTTATTTATTTTATAGAAATTCCGAAAAAAAGCTAACTATAAGTGAGGTTTTTTTATCAATTGATAATTTTTTTCTGCAAGGTACATATGCTCAACACACACATCTGCAATAGCATTATAATCTGTGTGAATTTGCAGATATTTGCTATGAATTTTCGCATCCTTTACATACAGTGAAGTCGTAAGTCGATGGATGTGACACAGAAAAAGCATCGTCGTATAGACCCTACAAGAAAAAAGAAGAAGAAGAAGCTATAATTCTTTCGGCCGCACAGTGTAAGATTTGACCCATCTAGCTGCTTTTAATTCTGTAATTCGAAAACTATTGAAGATAGATTAACGAAATTTTGCACAGGGTACGTTATAAGATAGGCGAAGCTTTTTACAAAAAATTGGTAATTTACAGTTACTGTCACGCCACCCCATTATATAACTGCAATTTTAAAAAATGCAAAAACTGAAATATTTAACTAATTACAAGCTAAAATGCCTAAAATTTATATTTAGAATTTCCCTATAACAGGACTGACAAACTGAAAGAAATGGACTTAAAAATAAATATATTTTTTTTTAATTATGGGCGTGGAAAATATCGATAAAAAAGTCAAGTTGGGTCAACATAATTCCGTTATAAGTTCAATATTTCTTGCTCTATTTACCAAAATGGGATACCATTGGAAATGTAATGAATCAGGCTTCTTCTATTCAAAGCAAAAATACAAGAATTTGTCTCGAGCGAGATAAAATGCAAATGAATTACTCGAAGAAAATGACTTTGGCCGAGCTCAGCAAAGCACGCCAGTCGTTTCTATTCAGTGCCAACTGACGCCAATTGGAAACGCCAAGTGAAGCCAAGTCCTTCTTGATCTTTCCATCGCAGTGGGGACCTCCCTCTTCCTTGCTACCTCCAGCAGGTTCCGAGTTAAATACTTTCAGAGTTGGAGCGTCGGTATCCATTCGAACGACATGGCCAAGCCAGCGGAGCCGCTGTAAACTGAACCTTTCAGCCACAATACTTTAAAAGAGCGTACAATTGGTGGGCCAGAATTTGATAGAATTTTTCTCGCGATTGTTCGCACACATGAAAAGCAAAGAATTTTTTTAACCTTGCTTTCTTGAAGCAGAATCTAAAAATGTGTTGATTTTTCTTTGAAAATCGGCCTTGTTTCGGATATGGGATTCCAAGTGGTGGAACGGAAAAGTTTTTATTATGAATACCCCCACTTAATGACAGTCTACTCTATAAAGTTAAAACTAATTAACAAGCATATAAGCTTATATTTAGTGAGTTTAAAAGTTTTGAATAGAGCCTTTTGATCTTTTATGATATTTTAGGTCCACCTTATACACGGTATGGCTTGTGGCGTGTACGAGATATTGCTTTGGAACAATCAAGTTTAAGATGTTTAAGATTAGTATTTTTGGAGTCAGACTAAATCAGAAATTGCCAGCAAGTACTTAAACGTGACATAGTACTCTAAAATCAGCAGAGGCAGTTACTCGAAAAAAAAAATCAAAACTGGGAATATTAGACTTCCAATTTGCATCTGAAGTAAATTATTTAGGTGTTGTTCTACATAGTAAAGTTTAATGTAAGTCTCCGTTGTACAAAACACCCCAAAGCATTAAAATCATTGTAGTAATGTATGTTGACAAGTTTTGATAAAAGGTGGGGTCGCCTATAGGATTGCCATGGATTTACATCTGTATGATAACATCCATTATCAGTATGCATCTGCGGTATGGTGAAGCAGACCACCAATCAATATTTGCTCACCAATCTTCAAGTAAAGCGCACACTCTCTCTCCACACCATCTGTGGCGGCTCCGGAAGCACTGCTAAACCCACAGGATTTACCGCAGAGAGGCCATTAAGACCAACTGTAGGCTTAATAGAAGTGGGCGCTGGTATGACACAGTGTGAAGTGATGCCGACTGCAATGACTTTTCAATGCCACAGTATATACAATGTTGAGTTCTCCGAACCTGAGTGCTGGCTAAATCTAATACGGAGCCTGGGTTTACACACTGAAGAAATCTCACTGATGCGCTATGATCCCGCAGATCATAAATTTTGGCGAATATATGAAGCCATGTTGATCGATTTTAATAATTATTACAAATCTGAAGTTAAGGCGGATGCCTTATGGTGGACGAATATAAAAGAGTTATGACAGATTTTGACACAGCCGACAATTTTGTCGATATTTTTTTGGAGCGATAGATTCAACAGATCCCTCAATTTCAATCAAGAATGTAAACAAAAAATTTTGGATCAAAAGCGCCGCACATTGTCACCAGAAAGCACAGCTTTACTTGAACTTCCAACCCCCAAGGAGACTAATGGGGTTGATTGAGATGACCTTTGTTCTTCCAAATCTGAAAATGAAGAGGAATCAGGAAACGAACTCCCCGCTGTGGAATTTAAAGCAAAGAAAAAGAATTATAAAATACTTAAAGATATACACAGAAAATTAATAAAAACAATAAAAAAATTATAAAAAATCTAAGAATTAAAAAAAGTAAAAAGTGGGTGCAAATATGACCCTTCAACCTCCATCTAGTGGACCCTGGATAATCCATTTGTCGTAAGCTAACTGCAGGCGTTACAGTAAAAATTCAGATTCCGAAAATGTTCTCAAAGTCATTTAAATTTCGTGGTAAATTCGCTAGGTGAACTTAGCACAGTGCGTGGGCAACTGTCTGAGTCGGTGGGATCGTCGGTTCGAATCCTACCGAAAGATGTCTGATGAGGAAATGTGGTGATTTCCGAAATAGCTATCACTTCTACAATTTTTTCAAACTATTGTTGCTTTTCCATACTAAGTTTTTCATTAAAAACGGCCTCAAGCTCAATAAAATTTGTTGAATATAGTGGTAAATTGAGGTTAAAGTTTACTTAGTAGAAATTCGGGTTAAGGTGCTGCGCCTGTATTTTAGGAAAAATCTTCCCCTTTTTTATTTGGTTAATAAAGTAGTCAATAACAGTCGATTAATTAAATTAATTATTATTATTGTCTTTATTGTCTAGCCTTAATTTCTTCAAATTCTTTGGCATCCTTTTCCGTTTCAGCTCGCACACTAAAGCCAACGTAGAAACAACCGCAAAAGAAAATACAAAGTTAGAAAATGAAATTAATGATTGCCACAACTCATCTGTAACAACAAAGTTGGGGGAAAACAAAATTGATAAAATACATTATACGCACGCACACTCCATTGCTTTTACTCACCTGTAGAAAATCGCGCGGTGTGGCGCCAAGCACTTGCAGAATTTTATCATAACCTGAATCTTGACAGAATTCAAAGAAGGTTTTACCAAAAAGTTCCAATATATCATCCGCTGGTATATCTGAAAGTAACCATAATAGTAGGATGATAAAAGAGCAGTGATAAGAGACACAAAAATATAATGAATTGCCACAAAGTCCTCTCATATATACACAGAGTGGAAAATAGTGCTCGAAAGCTTGTATACAAAAACAGATATTGATATAAGGAATTGTAATACATGTACCTACATATAGATGTTAATGTATACATATATGCTTGTAAGTATCTGTACATAACGCTCATTTATTTTGATATTGTCACATTTCGAAACAATACAAAATCGAGTTAAATATGTATGCTTAGATGACCAGTTCATCTATGTTGTGCAAAAATTCCATAGCAAAACTTTAAAGTAGTTGTACTCGAAATTTGGGGTTTTCGAGTTATTTCAGTATTCGATGTAAATGAGCGATATGTGAATGTACTTATGTAAATATATTACAAGTTTGTATAACTTTTTGTGCTTAACTGCCACAAAACTTCTGTACTCACTTAATATTTCAACCGCAGCACCGATGAGATTGTATGTGATTTCATCATCATATGTTTGTCGCACTAAAAACTGACCTTCCATGCTGACCATCGCCTTTTTTCTGCGGAAAATAAGAAAAGCAAATATTTTAGTTAAGTATGTCATTTGCGGGAAAAAGGATACTCCGAGGCAAGAGTAATATAAAAATAGTTTTTAATTAAATCGCGTTGGAGTTCCTGTGTATATCGTAAATATGTATGTATGTATATACACATATTTCTACATATGGACATTAGGTCAACTTACTACTGTGCGAAATTCCAAATAACAGTTGAAATTTTACTAGTTTCGTTGTTTCTTTTCTCAAGGTTTTTGGTTTAAACAGTATGATATGGAGTCCTCCTTAATTTCGCACAGAAAATGTGATATTGTGAAATATTGTGATAACTAAGAAGAAATATCATACAACTGCACTCATCTGAGTAGTTATATGTAACTTTTTGTATTATGTTAATACATATATGTATGTGTGTAGGTATGCATACATACATACATACACACACATGTACTGGCATAACGTTCGCCCATGTAGCTTGTGCAGATTAAATGTAGTTTAACTACTTAGTAAAGGGTTAATTAAACGATTTATTTTCTGTCAGAAAAGTTTCGCAAATATGCGGCATGAGTGTGAACTTAATTAACCGATTACTCGACTTGTTGCTGATTAATAAAATGAATGACGTTCTGAATTTCAAGTTGAATTAATTGTAACAGGATTTTCTGTGTTTCACTTTAGGTTTAACGTTTAAAAAGTTGGGCTTTAGGTGTAGAAGTTTTTAAGTGTATTAAAATTCATGGATTACAGAAAACCAGGCATAAATTCTGATCTAAAATGATGTAATAGTTACTTGTTAAATTTTTGGTTGGATTTTACTTACAAGTATCCTCGTACTTGAATCTCAATTTCCTAAAATTATTACTGATACCTATGAATTATTTTCAGTGATTATGTATTTAGGTACATTAGACTGCATCATCCCCATGCAAGAAAAATTGTATTTTTCCACTGGAATTATAAAGTCTATTATACTTTTAGATTTGCACCAAAATATTTCGAAAAACATAGAGATTTACGATTTGAAAATACCTCCAAAATTGATTGGAGATTTTTGTGAATTAAAATAGTTTTTTTTTATAGAATTAAAAAAATCGCCTTAGATGACAAAACCGTTTAAGCTTAAAAAATGTGCATAAACATATCAAATCTCTTATTTTTTAAATCTGAATTATAGTAATGAGATTTTTGATGCTGTTTTTAAACTTTTTTCAAAGATTGGTTTCAGAAAAACTTGAATAACTCAGCAAAAACTTGGAATGGTATTTTCCTCCCTTTTGGTTTTCTTTGCACATTTAAAGTATGAAAAAGAAAGGCAAGATAAAAGAGCATCATTCCCGGCACTGCTGGGCACGCCGCACTAAATTTTTAATGCACTGAGCATATAGTGGTAGTGGAATTTGAAATGCACTACCACTAACCACATGGTGGCGGTGAACTACCACTAACTTTTGGTTTGATTTCCTAGAACATTCTGAGTATGTAGTCCATTAAATTTAAGTATAACAAAGTACAAGCTTTAAGTATCTAGGACTTACCGTGAATTTTTGGCAATCTTTTTTTTTATGGAAGGTGTTGCTCATTTCCTACTTACAAGAAAATTGTCGAACATGTTTTTTAATGGCAGAAAATGCGCAAAAAAATGGTGCCAAAAATCAACGGTAAGTCAACTAAAAGGTTAAAAAGCTGAATACTCAAACAAAATCTAAACAAAATTTTATTAAAACTAGCAGTTTAAAATTTTGAAGAACATTTGTTAAAACTCGTCGAATTTGTGTACATTCTACAAAGTTTGCATTTTTGATGTATATGATTTTTTTGGGTAGTAAGCTATATTTAATAAAAGATCATAAGCACAAAGAAAAATAGCCAAAACTTGCTCCTCTCTTTCCATTCTTGCCAGATTTTCACGAAAAAATGGAATTAGGCAGATATCGGTTTATAACGAACATGCCTGAGTTTCGCTTACTCACAGTTGTGGGAAATGCTTTAATTCTTATTTAATACATTCGAGTGTGTGTACATTATTTTCATATTTCTCTTCAGAAATGGAAGTTGAGGTAAGAGCAATAATTTCTAGTATGGTAAAACTATAGTAAAGGTTTCGCAATTTATATATATCCACCTACATAAACAAGTGATGTACAGCTTGAAACATTGGAAAAGCATTTTTAATAATAATTTTAAAGTGCATAAGAGATAAAGCAAAAATTGATTTATGTATTTAAAACAGAAAATATTCATGGAAGCAGCTGCTGTTCCGACTTACATAGTTAACTAAATTTTGTGCGTCATTTTATATGAATTTTTCGTTTTTCTTGAGAGCTTTTAAAAGTTCAGTTGCGAAAATAGTAAAAATACAAATTCAGTTAATTTTATCGGTAACCGAAAAATACCATCTCCATCGAAAACCAGAAACCAGAAATCGAGGAAAATGAACATTAAAACTATTTTTAACATTTTTTATATTTTCTGATAATATATCTTTAGAAGTATAAACCCCCTTCCGCCAAAAAAACTAAATTCCTGGGTGCGCCCCTGACGTGAACAAACAACATACTTGAGTTAGTTTTCAAACTTTTTGTTTTGTTTGTGGCTTCAACGCTACACATAATCCGCGCGCTTACTTTGCGATGCATATTTTCGTTAAACATTAGTTGTTAATATTTTCTGGGTAGAATAAGGTAATGCATTCCCATTTTCCCACTGGGTAGGTAAGTGTTTGTAAATGCTAATAAATTTACGTCGTTTGCTCATTGCGACACTTACTTTCTATTGCTTTTCCAGTCTCGTCCGATTTTTCAATAGCGCCTTAGTGATTACTGTAAGCAACATTGACAGATCTCAATAATATATTATGCTATCTGAGTAAAAGTTTTTGGTCTCTCGCTGTCTGTCGTTTGCTCTGTATGTTGGCCAAACCTCTGCTAACCATTCTGCCGTCCGGATATCTCTTCGTCTTTGCTTTGTTGTAAAAATTTTTTCATTACAATTCTGCGGTGAATTCCATCTACACGTTGCTTGCCATCATGTTAAATGAGCCAGGAAATTCAATATGAACAAAATAAATTTTAAACA
>NW_016161749.1:8663-22077 GCF_001687245.7 Rhagoletis zephyria | reverse complement strand
GAAATTCCCAGTAGGCCAGAAAAAAGAAAATTTCATCAAAACCTGCACTTTCCAGTAGCTAAAATTGTGTTGTTTCAAGTCTAAGAGGAGTGGCAAATAAACTGAGATACAAAATTTATCGAATAGTTTGCTAAAAATAAGTTTAAGTCAACATCGTTTTACTTTAACTGAAATACTCAGTCCTAGTTTACTAAATTCCCAAAAATGCATATTCATTAAAAGGATCATACCTAAAAAAATAAGACCAAAATGATATTTTAGCAATTGTTGCATAAATCACATAACACCGACAAATTAGACATTGAGATTCAGTTTTAAATATACATACACTTTGATTTAAATTTTTTAGTTGTTATTGTTTCATCTTTATCAGGCATTTCTAAAAACATTCTTGACGTTGTTTTGAAATTTGGCGAGATAAAATAATGTAATTAATCTTTTCTAGAATACGGAAATGATACACTGTGGGCCGTCGAGATCCAGCCCTCCCGAGAACACATTCCACAACGGAAAAATACTTATTTTTTCCTTTTATTTTAATCTTTTCTTGTTTTTATATCAATCCCATCGTTTAGTAAAACCTAACCAAACAAATGATTAAAACATTTAAAAAATATACCTGTTTACACAATTTCAGTCGGATATCTCGAACACTGAGGGTAAATCGACTTAGCTCGTCGTTACAACAATATATATTTAAAGGGTACATTTCCTCTCCTTCTTCTGGTTCTTACAAACATTTGACTAAGTTAATAATACGATTTCATGTTCATGAAAGATAAATAACACGATGCTACAAAAAAAGTCACGAAATTCACCCTAAACAAAACTTAATTTGGTTTGAAGCTGGGGCCGAGTAAAACATGAAAAGTGATTTCTTATAGGTTCATTCCATCTCAAATCACCCTGGCCGGCGGAAAGTGAATTTAAGTTTGCGATAAAACTCACAGGGATTGTTCCTTGAACAATTTAAGGAGTCACGTATTGTTTCTTTTTGCTCAGAAATGCGAATTTTTCGAATAATGAATTTTTTTCTTTTTGAGTACGAACGCTTCTTTTTATTATTACAACGCTTTTATCAACTTGCAATGTTGTGGATCCAGAAGCTTTCAAATGTTGTGTGTCCGACACCACAAAGCAAAGCTTTGAAAAGCTCCTATAAAAAAGCATAGTGAATAGGGCGACATCTGTAGTGAAGTAGTGCATAGGGCGATAGCTGTAGTGAATAGGGCGAGGTAGATGACATCTAGATGTCGCCGTTTGCTACACCGGAAATAGACGACACGTCAATTCTTTAAATAAAATTAATTGGTGCTCGTTCGTATGTACATACATATGTAAATGCATGTGTGTGCACCTTTCTATTAATATCGTTGAATTATTTTAATATCTATTGCAAACTTTTATTCATACAGGACTAAAAAGGAGAAAATAAATAATATAAAAAAAACTTTTTAATATACAACGCTTTTATAAATGGACTAAAAAGTAGAAAATAATATTTCTCAGTCCCATAGAATTTGTTTTGATAACTTTTGATTTTGAAATTTTAGCAAAAGTCATTATAAACAATATATGAAATTGAAAATGAAAAGCGTGGGGCGCATGTAATACACTTGAATTGATATGAAAAGTAATATTTTTTTTTGAATCGACATTCAATTCGCTTGAATTGCAGTGAATAGCAGTAATCGCTTACACATTTGCACAAACATATAATGTAATTTGGGATTTAATTTAAATCGCTTCCACTGGTGGAATGCCGGAAATAAAAAGTGTAATTCAAATATAAAATAAAAATAATCTTTAGATGGGATTTTCTTTACTCGATTATGAATACTTGAATGTGCATGTGTATGTGGGTGATTTTGTGCGGTTTAGCTGTCGATAACGTTTGAGCTGTACGTTACTTTCTTGCCATTGATTAATTTGTATTTGAAACTCTACAAATGACTTAATTAGCTCGCTAAGAGAATATGTAGCGCTTCTTTGCTATTTGAAAAGTGTTATTGCTTTCAATACTGAAGTCTTTGAAAAGACATTGTGATCATTAATTGATGTAGGGTAGCCTTCTGTGAGTGAACAGGTAAAATTAGACATTGTTGGCATTCCCTTTAATTGTTTTAGTTGGTGCAGAGCCCTTTTATCGTATTCAATATTGTTATGCAACATTACCAAGTCGGAAAAGGAGTAATGCATTCATGCGTAATAAATAATATAATGTAAATATTTCTTATGCGTTCTCGATAATATTACTGCTAACTATGTAATCAGCATTCTAATGTATTCAAAAAGTTCCACAAATTTCATATTAAAACACATTTATTTCTCAGTACTAGATAATGCAAAATTGAATGCCCCACTTTTCTTAGGACATCGCCCTGGGGGAAAAATGCATATTCGAATGTGAAAAGGATTGTTTTACTGATTATTCCGATTCGATTAGTGTACATTACATTTTCCCACTGGGTATTTTCCTTCTACTAAGTATCGTATCGTATCGTATTCTTAACTTAATAAATAAACAGCGCCCATTAAGAAGAGAATTCGCCATCCTAAGCTTAAGCAGGAACTGCATGCGTGTGCAAAACAGCTGCATAATCTGTAACAGGCAGAAATAGCAAGAAGCACCTAGTCGATCCCTCAGTCCTTGTCTGCTCCGAAACAGGCTGACCTTTGGGGTACAATAAAGCATATGAAGATAATGGCAACTGTTCGAAGAATGATTAGGATAAAGAAACGCTTTCGCCTGTCATCTTCTAGAAGTCTTTAAACCCAATGATGACGCTTCTATTTCAAATACTCGTAGAATTGCCACAAATCGGCTTCGGTTTAAAAATAAATATTTAATTAATATGTACCATTTTTGGGAAACTCACGCCTGGTTACGATGCGATTACATGTGAAATGATAAACGAGCTTCAACAAACTGCCATTTGTGGTCTATAACATATCTATACTACAATATAGTAAAATAAAACAAGTAATTTTTAGCAAAAAAAAAACCGACATATATATATATATATCTCATGATCCACTGATCGGATCTTAACCAGATTAGGATGGGACCACCCCTGAGACACTACCTTTATCGAAATCGGTTGACGTGGTCCAAAGTTATGCGGTAACATACATAAAAAAAAAAGATTCCGACGAACTGATAACCTCCTCCTTTTTTGGAAGTCGGTTAATAAAATAAATGAAATAACATAAAATAAAATAAAATAAATAATACTATAAGAAAACTGTAGAAAGGACTTTAACTGGTATCGAGATAGTCACCTCGGACATAACATAGGCCTGACAACACTCTATGGGGCATTTTTAATCAGCTATAACTTTGAAACCGTAAGTCGCATGACTTCTTTACTGGCTATAACTTAGGAACGATAAGTCACTAGACTTCACACATTTAGTGTGAAGACAAAAATAAGCTAGACGCTTATAGTGAGGTAAATATAAGGAGTTGGTACAAGGATACATTCAATAGCGGTGAAATTCTTCATTTAATATCTTCGAATTCCTAACTCATACGACTTTGAAATTTGGTGAGATCTATGGTGGATGTATACAAATAAGTTTATGCAAGAGGCCGTCGCGTTTATAGTAAACTGAAAGACAGTAAGTGTTTACCAGGGGCATGGCACCTCAAATGGATGTAGTATATTAAGAGAACCTTGGACCCATTATGAACAGAAGGATAAAAGGAATGTCCTGTTGTAAACTAAAAAAGGATGAGAGTTTGCAAGAAGTCGTAGACCTCCCACCTCGCATGTCAACTACGTTAAGAGAATATCAGTTTAAAAATTAAAACACGTTTCATTTTTCCTTCGGTAGAGTATATCTCCTTTAATTTATGGTAAACTGAAAATCTTTCTTGCTGTTTTATATTTATATTTTTTTAGCCCGAACGAGCTCGGATGCTCTGCATCATAACCACACTTTGCACAAATGGTGCCGACATATCGTTGCCTGGGCAAAAGTTTGTCGTAAGCGCAATTTTGACGATTTTTAGTTCTAGATGCAGTTATATATTTTGAAATAAGGTCTTTCGATTGGTGATAAGTTTTCAGATATCTCCTTTAGTTTCCGAGATATTGACTACAATTTTTTCTATGATTTAGCAAAAATTTAGTTAGTGATGCAGCCATATTAAACTAATCAATATCTTAAAAATGACATTCTCCATTTTTTGGGTATCGCCTTTAGTTTTCGAGATATTGACTATAAAGTGTCGTTAATTTAGTAGAAATTTTGATCACATTTTGTCGTATTTCGTACAAAGTGGCTGCCAAATTGCGGACAAATGGCGCTTACGACAAAATTTTACTAAAGAAAATCCTTCATAAATTCAAAACTAATTAAAAATAAACATTAAAAATTAAATATTTTAAGAGTTTTGTGAAATAGTAACATTTTCAGAGACTTTGGAGAAAATCTATCTTCGCGTTTTTGAGAAATTGTATTCCAAACTTCAATCGCGATTTCCCACAACCTACCGAAATTAACATACGACAATATTTTACCCAGGCGACGATATGGCGTTGACGCCAAGATATCTAGAGAATCCGGTTTTCGTACGACCTGGACCAATGGGTATAAACTTTATGATAAGAAGCGATTCGCAAAGAAAAAAATGGACCCAAAACATAGATGGCGCTTGAATCAAGATATTTATATACCCCTCTAAAAATTTACTTTTTAGATGACTTAATAAAGCCCCATTCTTAAAGTATGCATACAAAGAAGCGCAAAATTGTTTAAGCGCCATATATATCCTAGGCATACCAACGGGTCATCGGTATATCCAGAAGAAGTGTGACGACTTAGAAAGAGAAAATAATATCAATGACCCCTTTTGAACGGGAAAATTCTTTCATGCTGTGGAACAGCGGGAGTATAGAAGAAGATTACGTACTCTCGGCAAACCTTGCAATACTTGCAGATATCTCACAGGTGGAAATAAGAGCTTATAGCAGCGAAGTAGATTAGTACACATGGTGAAATGAACTGAAGGTGGCGCATTCCCGAAACCGCTACTTTGGTTTTGCCGACTTTGACATTTATGGCAATACGTAAACAAACTTTTTGTTTAGGAACAAGTGCAAACGTATTGCAAACGTATTGTGTACTTTCAAGTGAAAAATCAAAGTAATTCGTGCATTCTGAAGTAAAAAAGTTTTATTTGTAGCAAAAACTTTATAAAAATGTCGTGTCATGTGTTGAATTGCAGCAGCCGTAGGGGTAAAGCCCCCAAATGCAGTTTTTTTTTTGTTTCCCCGCGACGACGCCTTGGCCAGAAAGTGGGTAGAGTTCTGTCGGCAGGAGAAGCCATACAATTTAGACACCAGCGTAATATGCATGAAGCACTTTACGGACCACTTTTAAACACGACATGTTAAGTTGAAAACGTTGAAATACCACAAATTACAAATTAAAATCGGAGGTAAGCAAGCATCGACCACTTTCTGCAGGAAAACATGCGCTGCGACAAGATATTATCACTTTTTCGGCACCTGCAATACAAACACAAAAATTCTAAATAGTTAATTAATAAGACCTATTCTTTTGAACACATTTCAAGAGTGGTTGTGTATTTTTTGTTAACGTAGTGCTTAATTTGCTATATTCAAAGATGGCTTGAGAAATTGGTGAATCGAGAAGAAAACACGTTTTCTCGCTGCAAATTGACAACTGTCAGCTCATTGTTCTTCGCCATATTCTTTGTTTACCCGTTGCCACAAATGTCATTCTGCGGGAATGCGCAATCTTGTATTCTATCGTTCTTGATTAGTACATACATATATACGGTGACCATTCGTACCGATTTTGGCGAGACAGTACCGATTTTGAGAAAATTGCTCCGCTGAACGTAAAAGTGTATCGATTTTGTACCGATTTTCTGAGTTTTCTTTATTAATTTAAAAAGAATCTCAGTGTAGTCTGACGCAAAAATAATTTTTTTTACAAACGTGGCAGCATATTCGTTATCACAAAGAACATAAAATATAAGGGATGATAGTTGATTATGTTTTATTTTGTCATATTGGTACTCTTCCTGTATTGCAGTATATTACATTTGGCTAATTTTTTTTTAAGATTTTTATAATTATTTGTTAGGTTTAATCAAAATGTTGAGCATTTTAATTAAATGTCTTAGAAACGCCCCGGGTATGCAGTTTTGTAATTTTTTTTTCGTGGAAGATATTGCTCATTTTCTCCACATCAAAAAATTTTCGAACAACCTTTGTATGGAAGAAAACACGCGAACAAAAAATTTGCCTAAATCAAGGGTAAGTCCAAGCTACTTCAAACCTGCACTTTGAATTGAATGGGCATACTCAAAACAATCCTATAAAATCGGTTTAAAATGTTTAAAATGTGTATCAGCATTTGTTACAATTCAAAGCTTAGAAATTCTGACTTACATAGCTTTTTAGATAGTAAGCTAGATTTACATAAAAATTAATAAACATTTTTTAAACAAAGAAAAGTAGCCACAACTTGCCAAAATATCTCTTTCCTATTGACATCCTCGCCACCGTATATAATTTGTGTATACATACATTTTTGCGATAATTTTTTAAGTTTTTTTCTCTTTGTTTTGTTTTAAATAAAACTGTATTAAAAGATGTTATATTTTAAAAAACAAAATTGTATGTTCGGATTCAATGCATTACAAATGTCCCGAAAATGTCCACAGAAATCTGGTCATCGTATGCATATACTATATGTTATTTCGGAGCTCTTATTCTTGGCCCATGAGTAAGGTAGGTGCTAATAATTTCTACATTACAAACCGGTTTTGCATTTCACCACTATTTTTATATTGGTCGACGCAAAAATTATTATCAGGCGTCGCGAGGCAAATTAGGCATTTGCTAGTTAATCATAAAATAAATTTTTAATTGAGAACATTTTGATTTCACTGGTTTTAACTTGATTTATTATACCATATTCTGACCGACATCGAAAACATGTTTTCGTTGCTAAAACTGGTTTTCGACATAAATCTTGTGTTTTCATCCATGTAAAATCTGTCAAACGAAAACCAGTTTTCGCTGAAAAATACTTGAAAACTCACATTCCACTCATTCCAATTGGTGTCTTCACTAGTTTTTTCGATTATTCATCGAAGTGGAAGTCACAGTCTATCATCTTTAATACACCATTTCGGATTTATTGTTAACTGGCTGGCCAAAGTAATATATGAATGAAAGTAAAAGGTTGTAAATTAAAAGAAAATGAAGGACAAGTATTTTGGTTTTGTTTTTGTGTAGAAAAACTGTGACCAAAAAATGTAAGAAATGTCAACGAAAACACTAACTAGCGGTGCGAACAGCCCTCAGCCCACAATCCCAAAAACTCGTTTTTAAAGTATTTTCGTTGTTGGTCAGAACATGGTATTATTTACAATAACAAGTAATTTTTAAGGAAAAAATAAAACCGACCTTTGCAACAAGAATTATCGAAATCTGTTGACGTGGTCCAAAGTTAAGCGGCAACATACATAAAAAAAAATAATAAAAAAATATAATAAAATATATTCCGACGAACTGATAACCTCCTCCTTTTTTGGAAGCCGGGTATAGAACACCGAATAAGATATGCTTTCTTTATCTCATTTTTGAAAAAAAAACATCGGCACTTTACTACAAAGCAAAGTTTTTGGCAACTTTTCACTTACGTATGCACTTACAAGTTTGCTTTATAAATAAAAAAGTTGGTATAAAGACGCTTTGGTTGGCGCAAAAATTTCGCATAAAAAAATTTCATGTGAGCAGAAAAATGTTTGTCTTACATCCACTTGCAAGCACAAAGGATTAAGGAATATGCGATGTAAAGAAAAAGATAACCATGTTAAAATTTCTTTTGCGTAGGCGTACGTTCATATGTGGAAAAAGAGAGCAAAAAATTAACCGTATATTTGAGAAAAAGTGAAATCCATGAATTACAGAAGAAAAGGAAAAAATACCTTAAAAGGAGTGAAGTGGAATCCAAGATTGTTAGCAGTTTCAGTAATGATACGTAAAAAGAAACTGTAAAAAATTACAGGCTCATGTGTTTGATTTGTTTAAAATTTTTAGGTTGATGCATAAACATAAATCCGACACAGCATCTGAATTATTCTAAAATTAAGGTTCGAGGGCTTTTAACTCATACACATACAAATATACTATTATCGACTCCAGCATTAGTGATAGCGAAAATACATATAAACCAATAAAGATAACAACTACTGCAAATATTGGGGTATCGAGGTAAAGTATCGATATTTTTACTCGAGTATTTTGTTAAAAGCATCAATGCCAAAAATACTCGAAAGGGAAGAAAAAGTATCGATAGTATCGTACTTGTGAGTAATATCATCCCATCCCTACCAAAGCCAGCGACCACTTGCAAAACTATTCGCTAGTATATGCCACTTATATATCACAACGCGTACATAGCGTTGATATGGGACATAAGGAAGTAGACGAATGTATAAGAAAAACATTTTTTTTTGAGACAGGACTTGGAGAACGTTTAAACCGAAAATGCGGCTTCTTATGAGGGTGGACTTCTGTCTTATGCAGGCTAAGTTCTTACCCCGCTTATTGGTTCTATAGAAGAATTGAGTATATAGAATCCATTCAGCAGCTCCTGCGCAAATTTGCCGCTTTCCGAGGAATGCGCTGCATACATAAAATATCGGTTTAACCGGATTGTTTAAAAAATAAGTTAGTCATCCAATGAACCCTTAAAAGGAGCCCATCTAACCTAATACACTACGTACACACAATTTGCCTCATTCTGAATTCAACTTTCGCATTACCTAAAGATAACCCCTAGAATGTACTTTGATTAATGAGAAAACACGTACATATATCATTTGAAAAAGGAAATTCTCTACGACTTAAAGTTCTGTTTTAGCTTTCTTAGTTTGAGCTGTAAATTAATATGCAAATCAAGTACGTTTTGTAATTATATAAATATATGTATTCAAACTAAAAACCAAGTGCAATCGATCTTCCTTCTAACTTTTTCTGTGACGTTTAAAATTTATATTCATGTACGTACGCCCAGCCATAAATAAAGAGCGATAAAAAGTTGAGCCCATCAATCAACTCAAATAATGGAGCCAATAACCTGAAAGAGCCACTTAAAAAAAAAAAAAGAACAAATAAAAAACTTAATAAATAATTACTCTAAAAAGCACACTTTAGACAGCATTTAAGATAACGACATACATATGTACCTATAAAATCACTCAATGGCACCTGTCATCATATTTAAACAACAAACAATTTTCTTAGCGATTATGACCGCATAAAAACAAAATCACCAAATGCCTAAAATTGAATTGCAATTGAGTTGCCATGTATATATCCCACTGGCGCTACCATATCCGTAGCTGTACGCGGCGCCACATGTTTCGCATGGCATGCGACATTTTAAATTCCGAAAAACTGGAAAACTTTAAAAGCGTGACGACATCACTCAACACAAACAAACACAGCGCCCGCTATGTACAACCAAGTTATAAATAACAACAACAGCAAAGCAGCAAACAATTAATGCAACCGACAAGTGCTGCAAGATGCCAATTGCTGCTTGTCTCCATATCACTTGTCGCCAGCACACCTTTTCGATTGCGTAAAATTTTTCACATGCTTTTGTGCGCACATGACACCCGACACCATGCATAAGTACATACATACATACATACATAGGTGCAAATTAAGCACTTACCGTTGGCGCGCATTTTTCCCCGCAAATCTTTCGCTTTCTCACGTGCTACCTCTTTTGTGTTACCATCAATACTTGCGGAACTTTCTTTTCACAAAAAGTTTTTGGTGATAATCAAACTTCGGAAATGTGAAATGCGTGACAGGTAAAAATTTTCGGATGCATTGCAAAATATAGAAAAGTCTTCGAAATAACACACTACATAATAGAATGTATGGGTTTGATGGTAAATATCGATACCGATAGGTAGCGATGGTTTTTGGGAACTATCGATTGTGTCGATTGTCACTTTATACCTATGGGCCAGAACTATCAATAGTCTCAATAGTGATGCACCATCGATACTATCGATGTTTTTATGTTTTATTTTTTTTTAAGTATTTTATCGTTACCGTTATCATTATATCGACATATTTATCGGCACACTGATAAAAATATCGATAGAGTTATCTCAAAAATATGCAAACATAAATTGGGGGATATACCGCTAAAATTTTAAATATACAGTGCACGCGCGATAGTGTGAACACTTTTTATTTTGCATTGACTACTCTAAAGAGTGAACAGGACGTAACATAACGATACGTAACATACTGGCGTATAAATATATAACCGCTTACATATTGATAATACATAAATACATGATTTCTTTCAATATGTGAGTATGGGCAATACCGTACTATTACGAAATATGTGTAGTTGGCTTGCAAATTCCAAGTTCACGCATGTTCAAGACATAACAATTAATTCGTACGCACTTAGCCAGCGCACCGGACGGTTTAATTTTTGCAACGGGCGCACAGTGGTCTGAATAGAGAATCTAGCCGAACAAAACTAATAAATTAGGAAGAAAAAAATTTTATTTGAATTTCATTAAATTTTCAAAGCCATTTATTTATTTATTTTTGCTATATATTAATTTTTTTATTATTATTATAACCAAACCAAGCCTCAACTGGTCCCTAACTGCTCTCCAATTGGCCCCCATCTGGCTCCGAACTGGTCCCCGATCAATCCTGAAACGCTCGTGAATAAGTCCCTTCTTTGAAAAATATTTATCTTAATAGCGACAATATATCGCACTCAATTTAATTTTTTAGATAGGCAATAACTCTATCCAGAAATATTTAGAGGTTAAAGCTTTTGTTTAACACCTTTTTTTTTAAACTCATATTTTACTTAACTGCTATGGCATGATTTAAACAAATTTTATTATAGAGATAAATTGCAGCCCTATACAAAAATGTATGTGAATTACAATATGTATTTTATAAAACCTTTTCTGGGTGTGCATAAACCTACCATTTGAAACGCCATATTGTGGTATTAAATAAGCTAAAATTTTTAATAACTGTTATTGTATTTTTTAGAATGGTGGCAACCCCGTACAAAAATCTCTTTAAATCTCTCCAATTTCTCTCCATTTAGTTTAGATGAAGAAACTGAATTATTTTATTGAGACTTTAAATAATTTATAATTCGAGATATCTGGCAACCATACTTTTCTAAATTTTTTACCATATACCCACAGAAATAATCGAGCTGTTCGTGCGTTTTGTGGTTACGAAAACATAAAATAACTAATTTTTGTATATAACAGATTTGATTATCGGGTATTAAAACACACTTCGTAAAATTTTTAAGTTAAATAAGCATCATAGTGTTACTTTTTGAAGATTTCTGAAGGTAAATAGTCTTATTCGATCAAGAAATATTTATTTTGAACGATTTTATGGCAATTATACGAAAATTATTTCTCCATTTAAAATACATAGGAAACTTCAAAGCCCCGGCGGCACGGGTTAGTAATATTAATCGATTTGAAAATAAAAAATACGTGTCCTCTTATTTTTGATATTCTTCAGTCCTGGGGGGCTGGTTAATTTTTAATGTATTTTTGGACCACCCTTATGCACTTATGTACATATATACAAACAAGCGATTTGAATATGATTACATTTTAATGCATGTGAGCAAATATTTCCATATGAATAACTCAGCCGCGACGGTTGGTATGCCAGGAAACAGTGCAGCTAAATAAGTGATATTATCAACACAAGAGTTTTCAACTACTGCTTAGCATTTTGTAACCCAGCAAGAAATTAAGCTTTCCGACATTCTGATTAGAAAAATTGAAATTTATGTAGTACAGTCAAATTAAGATCGAAAAATGGTAAATGGAAAATTTGATGATGGCGTTCAATCCATTTAAATAATGCAAGGCTATTCACAGGGTTATGCAAAACTATTTTTGCGGGTATCAAGGGCCTGGGGAGGGAAAGTCAGAGATCGTAATAGCATATTTTCACCAAAAAGCTTAATTGCAGGTAAGTTCCCAGTATTTTAACATGGGGTGATCGGCAAGGTTTATATCTTATTTGGTCCTGTTTTTTTTCTATAATTTGCTTGTACTTAATGTGTGTACTGTAATGAAGTGAACATGCTGAAGAAAACTTAGTTCTCTACAAAAACACCTTTTCAGCTCACTTTTTTTCAAAGAAATAAGTCAATGAAATCACTACACAATGATACGCAAGAGGCAACCGACTCGGCAGCCAACACAAAATATCAAAATAATTTGATTTTCGGCTGACGCACTGTGGTCGAAGAAACCATGTTTTACGCGAAAAATTAGAAAGGTTTTTATGATTATGATATAACTGTGAGATCGTAGAATTGTTGTAATGCTAAATTCGAAGACGCCATAAAATTTTCAGTTTGAATGTTAAGAGCTGTCAAATCAACTGGCGATTTCAACCGATTAGGTTTTAAAACATGCTGATCACGAAATTTATGTAAAATTAAAACCTTGACAGTCGACAGCTGTCAAATGGACTGTGCATTTTTTCACTTCTCCAGTGTGGCCCAGGCGCACTTACTTATTTTAATTTTTATTTTATTTTATAGTCATTTCCAAAACTTCGGTTTTGTCATTTTTTAATAAAGTTATTCAGGTTTGAATTTTGGAAATTTCGGACGCCATACTGGGTTTTGCATTTGGAATTTTCAAAAACTAGTTTGAGCTTTGTAATGGGCGAGCTTAAGAACCTCTAAATACCATGAAAATTCTGTAATTTTTGAAATTATTGGACGATATTTTGGATTCGTTATTGTATTTTTGAAATTGACTTCAGGTATGATGCTAAAATTACATTTATCTTTAATATTTTAATACACTCTATGTTACTTGCAACAACTGCTAAAGTGAGTCTAGTGAAATAATTCCGGTTTATTTATCATAGTTTTAAAATAGGCCCTTTTCGCGTAAAACATGGTTTCTCCTACCACTGTGCGACGGTTGCAGCAACACGAATTGCAAATAGCAACAATGCTACATATGAGGCAACAAACATGATCTGGTTGCTTCAACGGTTGCCTCGTGTGTAGTCAGCATAATTTTAAAAAATAATCGAAAAAATATAATAAGAAATAACGATTAATTTTTAGTCGAAAAAAGTACTAAAAAAGGTGTTTGAAATAATCGAAAAATAAAAACTTCGTATTTAATTGTTATTTCCGGTCCCTGGAAAGAGTGAAATTGAGGCCAGGCTGCCTTCATTTTAATGCCAACAGCCCTACCCCTATAGCTGCGTTTTCGGCAACAGAGATGTTGATCCGCGCGACACCGCTTTGACGGTGAAATTCCTACATTTGTTATATTGTAGTTTCGGTGAACCACCTATCA
>NW_016161749.1:0-8563 GCF_001687245.7 Rhagoletis zephyria | reverse complement strand
CTTTCCGCCCGCCTGGGTGATTTGAGATGGAATGAGCCTATAGTTCCTGCTCCCTCCATTGCTTTTATAAAAAAAAAACATTATCTTTGTACTTGATACACTTATGTATCTATTTGCAAAACTTTTTTTTTCCTTTTCAGGAACTGTAGAACTATTGAAAAGCTACTGAGAAGTTTTAATTTTTATTTTCTTCCAAAATTAAACATTTTCGACTTAAATTTTTTTTTACGGCGTAACTTTGCAGAATTGCCTTTTTCCTTTTTCTAGAAATATTGAAAAGCTACTGAGAACAGTTTTAATTTCTATTTTTTCCAAAAATTTAATTTTAGGATATGAAAAAAAAATGTTCCACGTGAAGTACTTACTGATGAGCCATAGCTCACGGCTTCCATAATTTGCTGACATATTAAACTATTAGCAAATGCGCTTAGTTAAAAAAGAAAAAACAAACAAACAATTAGAAACAAAGCTTTTCAGAAACTAATCATTGTGAATCGAGTTGAAAATATTTGCTGATACAATAATGAAAGGCCATGTATTCTGATTCACTAGAGTTGCCAAGCACTCAATCTCGAAGTGATTATTATTCCTTGGAAAAATTAAGGATAGGATTTACTCCTGCATAGCACTTATTTTATGCATGAACTATTAAAAATATGGCAAATAATCAACTTATTATTTTACGCACCAGATGTGGTAGTAAAAATTTCACCTATTCATAAGCAATGCCATATATTGCTGATATTAAAATATTTTTTCATATATTGAGCAAGAAATGCATCTTAAAATTTGTAGTGTGTAGCGAAGAGCGCCGGGTGAGGTAGTATTCAAATACTTTTCTTTCTTATGTATGCACTTACCTTTACAATACCAATAACAATATGCTCCAAGCCAGGACGTTCTGAGTAGTAGTGCAGCAGCAACGAGCCATCTTTTTCCGTACAACGAAAAGAAGGCGCTCTCATGCCCGGATACAGTGTGCCCAAATGGTCATGCAGTGCGTCCAAATTCTAAAAAAAAAGCGAAAACAAAACGGGTAAGAAACATAAAAAGCTTGTAAAAAAATTGTGTCTAAAACAAATAAAATAATAGGAAAGAAACAAATATTGAAGTGTGTAACACAAGCGGACGAGATAATAAGCGGACACTAGCAGTGAAATTGCAGTAAAATTCAATTTGATTTTCCATTATGATGAACAACCGAGTGACTGAGCAATGCCTGAATGTCGAGCGATAAGGCGATATGCGATGATGATTCCCTGTCGGCTGGAGTTAGTGAAATAACGAGCTGCTGACGAATTGGCGAAATGTGGAGAATGATGGAAATGTTGTGTACACATCGCTCGGCGTCTTCAAAAGAGGCACAACTCAAAATTTGGAATTTTCGAAATTATGCGCTAAAAATGTACACAGAGTTTTTGTTAACTTTTCAGCAAAAGCTGGAGCAAATTCTTGTTATAATTTGTAAAAGTAAATTCTCCCTTGCCCATATGAGTATCATGTGCTAAGAAATAGTTTTTGTTATTTTCTGGCAAATGTGTAAATTCGAGTTGTGACCCTTTTGAAGACCGTGTGAGATATGTTTGTACATATGTATTGGTATTTTTACTGGTATTTTTACAGTTAAAAATTGTCACTTGATAAAGAATATGCAGATGGCCACAAGCAGATGAACGTTGTCACTGAAGAAGGAGTGAGAAAAATTTAAAATAAATCGAATACGAAAGGAAGCCGGTAGGCACATAGTATATGTACATACATATGTATAAGTGTACATACCCNAATGTGTATATGCATGTAAGTATGTATGTATGTTATTTGCAAGGACTTTTTGCGGAATGCCTTTGCAAATATAGTGAGTTGAATAAGACTCAAAGAGCAACCTAAAATAAGAGTCCGAATGTAGCAATTTATGAGGCCGATAAGGGTCTCTAAAAGAGTCACATATGAGGCCAAAACTTGTTTTAAAAGAGTCCAAAATGAGCCGTATATGAGGCCAATACGAGTCCAATATGACTCATATTGAGGCTCATTTGATGTATGAATTTAAGCTCATATAAGTTGACATTCGTAGGAAGGGAAACACACTCATATCGGACTCTTAAATGAGCTCATTATGAGCGTAATAGCTCCGAAATAGGACTCCTTAAAGACTCATTTATGACTCCAAATGTTTGCTGGGTATTCGAAAACTAGTAAAAAAATTCTGTTGGTGACAGTGGCAGGTATAAGCAGTGGCAGGTTGTTGGAAATACGTGGCTTCAAATGAGAAACAACTATCTTTTCCATTTGCAATGAGAACGTGCGGTCGGCTGACTTTCTTACTATAAAAGTACGCTGGTGCGCCTCCGTTGAAGTTATGAATACACACCTGCCTAGGTGGCATTGCCGCATCAGGCTGGAGGGTTATTGATTTTCTCTACAGGCTAAAAGCCTTGTGAAGCAGCAATTTTATAGCAATAATTTATGTAATAAATTTGTTGTGCGAAAAATATTGAATACCATAGCAAGGACGCGGTATTGATGATACGAGATGGTGAGTGTACGGAAATGAGGAAGAAAATGTTGAATAGATAGAAGAAATTTGAAATAAAAATTAAAATAAAATTAAGTTTTACAAGTTGCAAAAATAGTATGAGTCTGATCATCTATGGGAAGCGATGTATGTAGGCAGCTGAAGAAGGAAGCGAGACATAAAAAAATTAAAAGCAAGAAATAAGCGAGTAGAAAGAGACTGTGATGCTCGCTGCCAGGAAAAACTTCAAAACATTTTATCCGAAAGTTAGGCGAATTACGAAAGATTTTAGGGCCTGTAAGAACAAATGCGGTAGCCTAGCGAGTGATGGAATTGTGGTGCGAACACTTTTCTACTCGGTTAAACGACATTGATACCAGTAGAGAAGCTTAACCCAAAACCCAAGCCGATGATAACGGAGTAGATGTACCGCCTACCGATTATGAGGATATACGAATAACAATTATGTCGCTGAAAAATAACAAAACTGCTGTAGCTGACGATCGGAGTTTAATTGTGGCCATTTAAGAAACGGTATATAAGTTCCTATCGAGCGTATTGTATGAAACGAATTCATTGAACGTATCCATCATGGAGACATTATTAACCATATCGAGAGCTTATATTCAATAACCCCTATCTTAAATTTTCACAAAAACTACTTTGTGGTGTTAGAACACATCTGCGCTGTAACCGTCTAAGCGACTTTGGCCGAGCTCAGCAAAGCACGCCAGTCGTTTCTATTCAGTGCCAACTGACGCCAATTGGAAACGCCAAGTGAAGCCAAGTCCTTCTTGATCTTTCCATCGCAGTGGGGACCTCCCTCTTCCTTGCTACCTCCAGCAGGTTCCGAGTTAAATACTTTCAGAGTTGGAGCGTCGGTATCCATTCGAACGACATGGCCAAGCCAGCGGAGCCGCTGTAAACTGAACCTTTCAGCCACAATACTTTAAAAGAGCGTACAATTGGTGGGCCAGAATTTGATAGAATTTTTCTCGCGATTGTTCGCACACATGAAAAGCAAAGAATTTTTTTAACCTTGCTTTCTTGAAGCAGAATCTAAAAATGTGTTGATTTTTCTTTGAAAATCGGCCTTGTTTCGGATATGGGATTCCAAGTGGTGGAACGGAAAAGTTTTTATTATGAATACCCCCACTTAATGACAGTCTACTCTATAAAGTTAAAACTAATTAACAAGCATATAAGCTTATATTTAGTGAGTTTAAAAGTTTTGAATAGAGCCTTTTGATCTTTTATGATATTTTAGGTCCACCTTATACACGGTATGGCTTGTGGCGTGTACGAGATATTGCTTTGGAACAATCAAGTTTAAGATGTTTAAGATTAGTATTTTTGGAGTCAGACTAAATCAGAAATTGCCAGCAAGTACTTAAACGTGACATAGTACTCTAAAATCAGCAGAGGCAGTTACTCGAAAAAAAAAATCAAAACTGGGAATATTAGACTTCCAATTTGCACCCGAAGTAAATTATTTAGGTGTTGTTCTACATAGTAAAGTTTAATGTAAGTCTCCGTTGTACAAAACACCCCAAAGCATTAAAATCATTGTAGTAATGTATGTTGACAAGTTTTGATAAAAGGTGGGGTCGCCTATAGGATTGCCATGGATTTACATCTGTATGATAACATCCATTATCAGTATGCATCTGCGGTATGGTGAAGCAGACCACCAATCAATATTTGCTCACCAATCTTCAAGTAAAGCGCACACTCTCTCTCCACACCATCTGTGGCGGCTCCGGAAGCACTGCTAAACCCACAGGATTTACCGCAGAGAGGCCATTAAGACCAACTGTAGGCTTAATAGAAGTGGGCGCTGGTATGACACAGTGTGAAGTGATGCCGACTGCAATGACTTTTCAATGCCACAGTATATACAATGTTGAGTTCTCCGAACCTGAGTGCTGGCTAAATCTAATACGGAGCCTGGGTTTACACACTGAAGAAATCTCACTGATGCGCTATGATCCCGCAGATCATAAATTTTGGCGAATATATGAAGCCATGTTGATCGATTTTAATAATTATTACAAATCTGAAGTTAAGGCGGATGCCTTATGGTGGACGAATATAAAAGAGTTATGACAGATTTTGACACAGCCGACAATTTTGTCGATATTTTTTTGGAGCGATAGATTCAACAGATCCCTCAATTTCAATCAAGAATGTAAACAAAAAATTTTGGATCAAAAGCGCCGCACATTGTCACCAGAAAGCACAGCTTTACTTGAACTTCCAACCCCCAAGGAGACTAATGGGGTTGATTGAGATGACCTTTGTTCTTCCAAATCTGAAAATGAAGAGGAATCAGGAAACGAACTCCCCGCTGTGGAATTTAAAGCAAAGAAAAAGAATTATAAAATACTTAAAGATATACACAGAAAATTAATAAAAACAATAAAAAAATTATAAAAAATCTAAGAATTAAAAAAAGTAAAAAGTGGGTGCAAATATGACCCTTCAACCTCCATCTAGTGGACCCTGGATAATCCATTTGTCGTAAGCTAACTGCAGGCGTTACAGTAAAAATTCAGATTCCGAAAATGTTCTCAAAGTCATTTAAATTTCGTGGAAATTCGCTAGGTGAACTTAGCACAGTGCGTGGGCAACTGTCTGAGTCGGTGGGATCGTCGGTTCGAATCCTACCGAAAGATGTCTGATGAGGAAATGTGGTGATTTCCGAAATAGCTATCACTTCTACAATTTTTTCAAACTATTGTTGCTTTTCCATACTAAGTTTTTCATTAAAAACGGCCTCAAGCTCAATAAAATTTGTTGAAAATATAGTGGTAAATTGAGGTTAAAGTTTACTTAGTAGAAATTCGGGTTAAGGTGCTGCGCCTGTATTTTAGGAAAAATCTTCCCACTTTTTTATTTGGTTAATAAAGTAGTCAATAACAGTCGATTAATTAAATTAATTATATTATTGTATTGTCTAGCCTTAATTTCTTCAAATTCTTTGGCATCCTTTTCCTTTCAGCTCGCACACAAAGCCAACGTAGAAACAACCGCAAAAGAAAATACAAAGTTAGAAAATGAAATTAATGATTGCCACAACTCATCTGTAACAACAAAGTTGGGGGAAAACAAAATTGATAAAAACATTATACGCACGCACACTCCATTGCTTTTACTCACCTGTAGAAAATCGCGCGGTGTGGCGCCAAGCACTTGCAGAATTTTATCATAACCTGAATCTTGACAGAATTCAAAGAAGGTTTTACCAAAAAGTTCCAATATATCATCCGCTGGTATATCTGAAAGTAACCATAATAGTAGGATGATAAAAGAGCAGTGATAAGAGACACAAAAATATAATGAATTGCCACAAAGTCCTCTCATATATACACAGAGTGGAAAATAGCTCGGCTTATAAAACGTAATGAATGTAAAATGTACTCATATAGATGTTAATGTATACATATATGCTTGTAAGTATCTGTACATAACGCTCATTTATTTTGATATTGTCACATTTCGAAACAATACAAAATGAGTTAAATATGTATGCTTAATGACCAGTTCATCTATGTTGTGCAAAAATTCCATAGCAAAACTTTAAAGTAGTTGTACTCGAAATTTGGGGTTTTCGAGTTATTTCAGTATTCGATGTAAATGAGCGATATGTGAATGTACTTATGTAAATATATTACAAGTTTGTATCAATTTTTGTGCTTAACTGCCACAAAACTTCTGTACTCACTTAATATTTCAACCGCAGCACCGATGAGATTGTATGTGATTTCATCATCATATGTTTGTCGCACTAAAAACTGACCTTCCATGCTGACCATCGCCTTTTTTCTGCGGAAAATAAGAAAAGCAAATATTTTAGTTAAGTATGTCATTTGCGGGAAAAAGGATACTCCGAGGCAAGAGTAATATAAAAATAGTTTTTAATTAAATCGCGTTGGAGTTCCTGTGTATATCGTAAATATTATGTATGTATATACACATATTTCTACATATGGACATTAGGTCAACTTACTACTGTGCGAAATTCCAAATAACAGTTGAAATTTTACTAGTTTCGTTGTTTCTTTTCTCAAGGTTTTTGGTTTAAACAGTATGATATGGAGTCCTCCTTAATTTCGCACAGAAAATGTGATATTGTGAAATATTGTGATAACTAAGAAGAAATATCATACAACTGCACTCATCTGAGTAGTTATATGTAACTTTTTGTATTATGTTAATACATATATGTATGTGTGTAGGTATGCATACATACATACATACACACACATGTACTGGCATAACGTTCGCCCATGTAGCTTGTGCAGATTAAATGTAGTTTAACTACTTAGTAAAGGGTTAATTAAACGATTTATTTTCTGTCAGAAAAGTTTCGCAAATATGCGGCATGAGTGTGAACTTAATTAACCGATTACTCGACTTGTTGCTGATTAATAAAATGAATGACGTTCTGAATTTCAAGTTGAATTAATTGTAACAGGATTTTCTGTGTTTCACTTTAGGTTTAACGTTTAAAAAGTTGGGCTTTAGGTGTAGAAGTTTTTAAGTGTATTAAAATTCATGGATTACAGAAAACCAGGCATAAATTCTGATCTAAAATGATGTAATAGTTACTTGTTAAATTTTTGGTTGGATTTTACTTACAAGTATCCTCGTACTTGAATCTCAATTTCCTAAAATTATTACTGATACCTATGAATTATTTTCAGTGATTATGTATTTAGGTACATTAGACTGCATCATCCCCATGCAAGAAAAATTGTATTTTTCCACTGGAATTATAAAGTCTATTATACTTTTAGATTTGCACCAAAATATTTCGAAAAACATAGAGATTTACGATTTGAAAATACCTCCAAAATTGATTGGAGATTTTTGTGAATTAAAATAGTTTTTTTTTATAGAATTAAAAAAATCGCCTTAGATGACAAAACCGTTTAAGCTTAAAAAATGTGCATAAACATATCAAATCTCTTATTTTTTAAATCTGAATTATAGTAATGAGATTTTTGATGCTGTTTTTAAACTTTTTTCAAAGATTGGTTTCAGAAAAACTTGAATAACTCAGCAAAAACTTGGAATTGTATTTTCCTCCCTTTTGGTTTTCTTTGCACATTTAAAGTATGAAAAAGAAAGGCAAGATAAAAGAGCATCATTCCCGGCACTGCTGGGCACGCCGCACTAAATTTTTAATGCACTGAGCATATAGTGGTAGTGGAATTTGAAATGCACTACCACTAACCACATGGTGGCGGTGAACTACCACTAACTTTTGGTTTGATTTCCTAGAACATTCTGAGTATGTAGTCCATTAAATTTAAGTATAACAAAGTACAAGCTTTAAGTATCTAGGACTTACCGTGAATTTTTGGCAATCTTTTTTTTTATGGAAGGTGTTGCTCATTTCCTACTTACAAGAAAATTGTCGAACATGTTTTTTAATGGCAGAAAATGCGCAAAAAAATGGTGCCAAAAATCAACGGTAAGTCAACTAAAAGGTTAAAAAGCTGAATACTCAAACAAAATCTAAACAAAATTTTATTAAAACTAGCAGTTTAAAATTTTGAAGAACATTTGTTAAAACTCGTCGAATTTGTGTACATTCTACAAAGTTTGCATTTTTGATGTATATGATTTTTTTGGGTAGTAAGCTATATTTAATAAAAGATCATAAGCACAAAGAAAAATAGCCAAAACTTGCTCCTCTCTTTCCATTCTTGCCAGATTTTCACGAAAAAATGGAATTAGGCAGATATCGGTTTATAACGAACATGCCTGAGTTTCGCTTACTCACAGTTGTGGGAAATGCTTTAATTCTTATTTAATACATTCGAGTGTGTGTACATTATTTTCATATTTCTCTTCAGAAATGGAAGTTGAGGTAAGAGCAATAATTTCTAGTATGGTAAAACTATAGTAAAGGTTTCGCAATTTATATATATCCACCTACATAAACAAGTGATGTACAGCTTGAAACATTGGAAAAGCATTTTTAATAATAATTTTAAAGTGCATAAGAGATAAAGCAAAAATTGATTTATGTATTTAAAA
>NW_016161748.1:48638-48852 GCF_001687245.7 Rhagoletis zephyria | reverse complement strand
ATTTATACAGACTCTTGTTGAAAAATAGATACTTTTCAGTAGTAGTTTTTCATGCCCTTTTTAGAGTGTACTTGCTATTTATTATATGAGTAGTCCACTTGCAAAGTGCGCTATGTAAAATTTTTTCCATTTTTAGTTTTTGGAGGATTACGTACCAGTATTTATAGTAGTTTCATGTCCACTAACAACACAGTGCAAAATCTTTTTTATATTC
>NW_016161748.1:0-48526 GCF_001687245.7 Rhagoletis zephyria | reverse complement strand
TTATTTATCCAAATTTTCAGGTAATAATGGAAAAGATTCAATTTAAATGATACTTGTTGTCGTAGTCGTTTTTTCAATTTTACGGCTGTCTATTATAAAATCACATAACGCTGTTTGCAAGTGGACTACTCATATTTACTTTGCAAAATACTTATGCACAAAAAATGTACTTTATAAATTGAAATTACAAATGTTTGATTTTATGCACATGTATTCCAAGTCCTTAGGATGGGTTAAATTATGTATTTTTTATGAAAATATTTGGTTTTCTTACAAATTATGAGATGTATATGTAACAAAAAAAATTGGATACATTTGGATACATTTTTGGCTTGGTCAGGGATACATTTTCTTGAGACGGCGCGGCAACACTGGTCTCAACACAAATCCCTCAAAGCCAGGCAGCTCAAAATAACAAAAAGTATTGCAATCTACCACAAGCGCTGCAACATTAAGTTGCAAGTTTAAAAACAAAGGATATTTGTGTGCGACAATAGCGCAACAATAATAGATATGTAGTGATTGCATGAAATATGCACTTTTGTTGTGCCAACTGTCAGCAGAAATAAATAGAAAACTGCTGAGTCGTTGAGCAATTTTTTACTTACTACCTTTTTCGGTTTTTGTAGGCTTTTTTTTGCTTGCTTTTTTCGAAAACGACATATTGAGTACCCCTGCAGTTCTCTCCAAATTTATTATTTTCAATTCCCGCTCGCATTGCTGCTGCACTTACATATGTATGTACAATGTGTTTTGCTGGCTTTCGGCGCTGCTTTTGTTTGCGCGTGTGTTGGCTGCTTCACCAATTTTCTTCTATTCTCTTTAGCGTTTGTTTTGCTGTGAAAATTGCTAGGAAATTACGTTGAAAAATTGCAAAGAAATTTCACTTAATAATTTTGTAGATCGCTGAGGGCTTTTGGGGATTTAGATTGAAATGCCTTGAGCTTCGAAAGTGGTACGTACATACGCTTCGCTGGGAGAAGCAGAATTTTCAGGCAGCCCAGTCTCAAGCAAACCACAATTTTTCAAGCAAGTTGTTGGTATGCTTAGCAGGAGTGGTAACAGGAAATCAAAAGAAATATGCGAAGCGGATGTAGAGGTAGGATGTTTGACGGAAAGCACGTCAGCGATTCGTGTGTGAAGGAAGTTTAGTATTGGAGAGGAAAACTAAATTAAGTTCCGTTAGTTAGTGACATTTTGTTTGTTGGTGAGCGTAAGAACCAAATAGTTATAAAAAACTTAACCAAAACGATTAATTTTAAACAATTTTATGGGATTGTGAAAAATTAAGAAATAATTACATGGTACTTTTCTAGCTATATTCTATATTCCATATTCCATATTCCATATTCTATATTCCATATTCTATATTCTATATTCTATATTCTATATTCTATATTCTATATTTTATATTTTATATTCTATATTCTTTATTCCATATTCTATATTCTATATTACATTTTCAATTTTCTATTTTTTATGTTCTATATTCTTTATTCCATACTCTATATTCTATATTCTATATTCTATGTTCTATATTCTATATTCTATATTCTATATTCTATATTATATTTTATATATTGTATATTGTATATTTTATATTCCATATTATATATTCTATATTCTTCTCCATATTCTATGTTCTATATTCTGCATACAGTAGTGTTCTGGTCCATAGCCCTATTTTACACTATTTTCGGATAACCTCTAATGTATTGCTTTTGAAACAGAAACAAGCAACTTCTACGTCATTCCTCTGCATTTGCATGGTTTTTCAGTTTTGCTATCCTTTCCATTTACAATGTTCATCTGCACACTTTTCGGCATCTGTTTTCCCCATTCCTAGATTGCATTGCAGCCCCTTCAGTGGCTTCCCTACTAGAATGCATGGCTTCACACTTTACTTCCCATATTCACTAATAACTTCTCAAATATCAACCCATTTCCTCTACTACGTCATCCATACATAGTACATCGCCGCTCACTCACGAGAAGCAAACATATCAAGCGCTCTACGCTGGCTTATACACAAAAATATTTTGTTTATTCGGTAGAGCTACTGAATCGCGGTATGCGTGTGTGTGTATGATCATACTCACGATTTGCTATCATGCCACAGTGCACAGTTGCTCCTCTGGCACAATTCATAGCATCCTTAGTGTCTGTTGCTGGCACTAACTTACTGTTTTTGTTGCTTTCGCGCTGCTAGAAAGAAATCTGTGTCATTCTTCTGTTTGTTTACTTCATTATTGTTTGGTTGGCAGAGAGTGCACTTGCACTTAAGTCACTCGTTTTACGAGCCATTTTGAATGGTCCGCTGTGGCGTATGAGTAACCATTTTCGGTGATTGGTACACGAATCGCATTGCCAGTGTGTGAGATAAACATAAAATGTAGTATTATTGCATACTTTTGATGCTGCTTTTACCCCAAAAGAAGAGAGAAAAACTGTCATAAAAAGGGTTTAGGAAAAAGGAATGCTATTTTGGGGGTTTAAAATTATTTTTGATGCATTGCTTTTTGTTGGCTACTTTAGGCAAAAAAAAAAAATATTCGACGGAAAAATCTATGAGCTTAAGTTTCGATTTACTATATACGATTTGCATTGAAATGTTTTTCTAAATAATTTCAACAAATATTTAAAAAAAAAATTAATTCATCTAAAATCTTGCTCAGAAAACTTACAAAACATCACAATGTCAGCCGGCAGACACTTTTGACAAGCATAAAACTGAAATTTGACAAGGGAAACAGCACTTAATTTCCACTAATAAGCGCTTAAATGTCCGAAATGTCTGTGAATTATATACAAAGAAATACGAACGCTGGCATCTATGTACATCCAAATATATTAAAGCGCATATACACACATACAAATACAGATATTTACAGTACTTTGCACAGAAAAAGTGCTTTTCAACTTTTCACTGTCAGGCCATATTTTTTCACCATTTGCCGCCACTTCACTTAATCTTCACTGCCTTACTTCAACCATCAGCATTTTCATGTCTGTAGCAAAATGCCAACTGTTATGGCTTCCCTAAGGACTAAGTGTCCTGTTTCCAATAGAGGAATTCACCGCAAACTTTTAATATTCATTTACTTGGCAACTGTAGGAATGAGGAAAGTAGAATAGGAAAGTGAAAATAAAAAATAGAAATTGTGAGCCAGTAGTAGTCTCGGCAGAACTCTGTAGAAGTTTTTGTGCAAAATATTTATATTAGGGCGAAAGTTCTCTTTTACAAACTTAAAAAGTAGGTACTGAAAATATGTCTGGTATGTAAAATTTTTCCAATAGTATAGTTTGTTTTTTTGTTTGCCAGCAGTGGTTGTGCGTATCGAATTTCACCAAAAAAAATTTCCTCTAATATTCTGGAACACTCCAGCGCGTAAACTTTTCTCCTGTTTTTTTTAGTCGTAATTTGAAGGCGAAATATTCTATTTACTTGTCGCCGACAATAAATGACCAACAAATTATGCCTAGCTTTTAGTTTTTAATAAATTGTTTCAAATTTTTAAATAGCTAAACATTTATGTCTAGTTTTAAGTTACCAGATGTCTATGTAATGTTAATAATATATAACACAAAATATGTCCAACTTGTAAGCGGTTAAAAATGTATGCTCAGTTCTTAAATGACCAAAAGTTTTTGTTTAAGTGATGAAAAATTTATATCTTGGTAGATATTTAATGGCCAAAAATCAATGTCTAGTTTTTAAATGACCCAAAAATAACTCACAACGTTTGAGTAACTAAAATATAAATTGTCCATTTTTAAACTGCTAAATATGTATGTCCACATTTTAAACAGCCAACAATTTGTGTTCACTCTGTAAATGTTTTAAAAAATATGCCCATTTTTTAAGCTGTCAAAAATGTTTGTCCAATTTTCCAATGGTTTAATATATCTGTACACTTAAAAAAAAAAACAAAAATTCTTGAGTGTTGAAAAATTTGGGTTTAGTTTTAAATTGCCAAAACGAAGGTAACCCCAAAAAAATGCAACCTTTACGTAGTAAACAATTACGCCCTGTTTTTGAATTGCCACAAGTTATTGTTTACTGTTTACTTTTTAAATTACCCAAAAATGACTCACAACTAAAAATTTATGTCCACTATTTTATTGTTTTAAAATTTATGTCCAGCTTATAAGCTGGTAAAAATGTTAACCCAGTATTTAAATAGCTAGACACTTACGTACAGCTTTCAAAAAAAAAAACTCCGAAAAATTTCCAACTTTTCAGTGGTCATAAATTTATGTTCAGTTTTTAATGGCAAAAAATGTATGCCCAGTTTTTAAATAACCAAAATAAAATTCAAATTTTTAATTCGTAAATATTTATAATTTTTGTATAACCAAGCTCCAATTGGTAGCTTAAGCAACCACTGCAACATATTTATACACATATAATCTACTCATAACCTATGTACATATATAACCTATACATAACCCATTCAGTTACATGCTATGTACTTAAGAAAAAACCGTTTGTGTCTATTTGTGTTTCGCATTCGCCGCCATATACTTATATATGTATGTGTAAGCAATCTAAGCCATTTCCTCTCATAAAATCAGATGCCGACATTTTCGCTGATTATTGTCTGAAATTTACCGCAAATACAGATTCACTAAAATACAATGAACCACAAATAGAAATAAATAGTAGGTATACTTGTGCATGCTAAGTCGGCATTGTGGCAGATTAGCGCACAAATATGCTTATAAGCGGCATGAAATTTTTCTAAAAAAGCGTCCACATGTATATAAATACATATATGTATGTATGTATGTATATATGCATTTACGTGTGTGGGTATGTTTGTCAAGTTCATTCCAAAGGAAGTCCGGCTAAGAAATGCGTTTTGTACGTGCTTATCTTTCTGCTGCTGCGCGATAATACGGAAAATAGAAAATGATTCTATGCATTGCTCTTTGCGTGGAAATGTTGAAAAAAGCAAGCTTTTTCTATACAAAAATGACGACGCAGCGGAAATGATTTGTTGAGAGTAAATGTGGTACTTAGTAGAAGAACCTACATATTTACTTGTATGAATACATCATATATACAATAACATGAAAATATTTGCATGGTATTTTAATATGGCGTTTCGAAACAATTACAACTAAGTAAACCACGAAGTTGAGGAATAGAAAAAATAAAACATGAAAAGAAATTACAGCAAGCAAATAATTGAAAAAAAAAAGAGATGGATGATAGAGTATTGTAGGTAAGATGAAGCAAGAAGTTATAAAAAGACAAATTTATATGTAAAAATTTCGCAGTTAGTGGCCGGACAGCTTACACTGGTTTACAGAAAAAATGCACACTGGATGCCACTATACAATTTCTACGTAAAATTGCTCCTTGATTCCAAAAGTCGCATCATTTTTTGTGGATAATTTTTCGAGAACTATTCAGCCAAAAAAACGGTTCCAATAATCTTAATACGAAATATAACACATGAAAGGTAACACAATTCTCCATAAACCCTATATACAAACTCACTTTTTGATGGAAGAAATTAATGACTCATTCCAAATTTTCTGTTTTTTGATGAAAAAAAGAAAACAATTCAAAGTTGAATAATGAGAAATTGAAAAAAAAAACAATATATTCTGTACATATACATATATGAAAATGCGCAAAAATTTTTTTGTATGAAATGTGAGCAGGAAGCAATGTTACTCATACGCCATGTGCAAATAAGTGTTCTAGTTATGAATAGGTTTCTTTTATTTAGCATCCAAATTCTTCTTAAATATTTGGGTAAGCTTTTCCTCCAATTTGTGGCTTATTTTTTTTTTAATAAATACTAGAAGCGCCAGTTGTTGTCAAAATTCCACCGTTATTCTAGTTTTTTTTAAGGACCTTGGAGGGGTTTTATAACTTAGCACGTCGTTTAAAATTACTTACCGGAAAATTTCATGCTTTGGAACTAAGACATGACTACTACAATTTTTAACTTTTTTTGAAGGCCTTTGGCAGGACTTGGAGTTGACCTCATACATTCCAGTTTGTCTATAAATTTGAATTACATTATACATATCGATAAGTCGCTGAATTTTAAAACTACTGCGCTAGGCATTTCGAAGCTACTTTATGTGCCAAGTATATTGTCGGTCGCTGTGGTGTAGTGGTAAGCAGTGCGCACTTCCACTCGGCAGGGCCTGTGTTCGAGCCCTGGTCAAAACAATATCGCAAAAAAATATAGAAAAGGGTCTTTTTCTGAACAGCGGTCGTCCCTCGGCAGGCGATATGTACTAAAAATCTGTTATTTTTTAATTTTTTCCTAGTTAAAGTTAAACATTTTTCATAAAAATTAAAATATCTTGGGAAAATGAGCTGATCTAGAAAAATGGTATACAGATCCTAAATTGAGATCCTAAATTTAAATACAGTCAGGAGTTTTTCCTGTTAAGCGATAAGTTACGCATGATTTTGCATGTTAATCGATATAACTGTTTAATCGAAATTATTTTCGATACCAATATAATAGTCGATACTAATGAATTTATATAATCACCTAATAATTAATACAGTTTTCGGAACTGTTATACATTTTTTACCGCACACTAGCGATTTGGATATTTAAATGTCATTTAAATATCATTATAGAGATATATTTTTATTAGTATACTAATAAACTTAGAATTTTAATCTACATATAAATTATTCATGGTTTTATGCCCGATAACCAATATTAGCGATTAATCGCAGCTATTCTCGAGGTAAATGTAAAAAAAAAATATTTTGAGATATGAGTTATTTTGGAAAGAATTTCCGTCATCCCTTGTCTGGGTTGATTTGCAGACAAACCGGTATCGGCGTTGTGTCATCTTCAGTGTAATTTTTCGTTCTCGATATTTCGTTCTCGATATATATTATATTTGAGATAGATTATTATTGATTCAGAAATGCAGCTATCGGTATACATATTTATTTTTTTTATTACATAACATAACATAATTTCATTTTAAGCGATTACTGCAATTTATTATAGTTATCGATATATATATATTATGCAATAATACAGTTTATAGAAATTTTTTATCGATTGTTTTGAGTCATTATCGATGTAACTGTAGGTTTATAGAATATGCATATCTTTCAATTTATTAGCACAAATAATGATATAATATCTCATACTATCGATATGATTTCTGCTAAAAATATCAAATGAAATATTTATTTTAATGACTAAATTTCTTATAACCGACATGATTATCGCAATTGCCATTATTACTACTTGCGCAAAAATTTATCCTACACAGATCAAAGATTTCCGCACAAAAGCTTTCTAATCAAATTGTGTTAAACATTAAAAGTATGCACACAAAATTAAATTTTAACCAAATTTTGTTATTTAATGCGCAACCACAATACATACACATGTTAAATAAATTCTAATTAAAAGTTTCAAATTTCTAAACAAATATTGTGTAATTACTTTTGCCAGCAAAATGTGAGCACCATTTAAATATCACTTTCAAAAGTCAATAACAACTAAATAAAATTGCATTAATTTCACTTGCCCTCCACACAAAATTGGCCACTAATGGCAAATAAATATGTATGTATATCGAAATTATTTGCATTCAAATGAATGAAAATAAAAATCTGCTCACATTATTTATTTTCGTAAATGAATTTAAAGCAATAAAATATATATTTGTCTATGATGAAGTTTACTTTTAAATTTTAAATTCAAATAAACAAAACAAATTGCCACATTAATTCATTTAAGTAATAAGCGCGTGTACACATAAATTAAATTACATATGTGTGTATGCATGTCTATGCAAATTGATTAAAAGCCGCACATAAACACACAGTTTGTCTACTTGCGTGGACTTCATTGAAAATATGCAGACACATACTCGTACATACTACACACGCAACTAATGAGGGCAATGCAAACAGTAATGCATGTAAACACGCATGTACCTACCTCATCAATGCATGAATGACATGAATGTTTTTGCTGGAAATTGCGTGCACACATCGATGTGTGTGTTGGAGTGGGTGCGTTGAAAGTAAATCACCTTGCGGCATTACGCCTTTATATACGTACTTATGTACATACATAGATGTGTGCTATGCAATCGGGGTTACCAATCAATCTAATGAAAGCAAGCCAGTGTTCCGTGGATAGAGATACATACATACATACATACTATGTATGTACATACATGTGCAGATACTTACGGATGGGGTAAGGTGTGCTTTGCAGGATTGAGGAGATTGAGTGTTCCAAGTTTAAGGGCTTGGCTTGTGTTGGGTGTTCGATTGCCGCCCAGTTATCAATTTTCAATTTATTACAGGTTATACAAATGTGTATGTATGTATATTAGGGTGGTGCTTAAAAAGATCTAAAAAACGATTTTTTTTCAGTCTCACCCTCTCAGTCGGTAATACCACGGTCACAGATATCACATATAAATTTTGGTCCCGATTGGAGACGGTTAAGGCTGGTCGCAAAGGGGTCAAAGGCCGGACTCAAAAAATTAAAAATATATATTTTTTTCTTTTAATACCCAAAATCGATGCTATTGAAGGCGAGGATATCACTTATAAATTTTGGTCCAGATTGGAGGCGGTTAAGACGGTTTCATAGGGTAATCTGAACTTTGACGCCTGTGCGGCACGCCTTAACCGTCTCCAATGGGGACCAGAATTAATATGTGATATCTTCGACTATAGTAGCATCGACGTAGGGGTTGAGGCTTAGGAAAAAATTGCTTCCTACATTTAAGGACCACCCTAATGTATAAACATATATGTATGTATGTATGTGTGTGTAGGCGCAAGGGTAAATCCACTGCTGTTGCTCAAAATCACATACGCACACAAATATTGTGTATAAGCATACTCCCTATGAATATAGCCATTAAATTACTTTTGTATACTATATCTATGTATGTGCTATGAAAGCTAGTCAATATGAATTNATATGTATGTATATGTGTGTAGGCGCAAGGGTAAATCCACTGCTGTTGATCAAAATCACATACGCACACAAATATTGTGTATAAGCATACTCCCTATGAATATAGCCATTAAATTACTTTGTATACTATATCTATGTATGTGCTATGACAGCTAGTCAATATGAATTCCATAAAAGTAACTCTTCGGGATCTCGGGATTTCTTTTACTGTATCCCGGAACTGAATTTTCATAAAACCAAGCCAAAAGGGATACTTGGGACTCTGAAGCGTAATACGAAAGGAAGGAAGGATGAATCTCGAGATTTTTCGAAAATCAACTGGACATTGATTAAACAGCTGATTTTTAAAGAACATTCAAAAAATCGAAACGTTCAAAAACTCGGGATTTCGGGATTTTTTAAAGTGCTACCGAAATTTAAATTTTTTAAAACATGGAAATTCTCAAGCGTTGCCTTTGATAAGTGTTCGGGATTTAGATCGATATATACATACACCCATAGCCAGTTTTGGCTATATTTCTTTTGTTTATTTTATAATTATTATTTTTTTTTTTTTTATAAAAGTGTAGCACATAGTCAAACAAATACCATATAAATTTATATTTCAAAGTTTCTAAATTTTTACAACTTTTTTATCAGATTTTATTTTTGAGTATGTAGTTTTATAGCCCACTAAATTTTACTATAAAGTGTAAGTTATGAGTAATTTCGGAACTTCGGGATTATTAAACATGTTTCAGGTAGGATTTTCCGGGAGTCTTCAAAAATAATGCCGAAAANTATAAGTACATGTTTCAGGTAGGATTTTCCGGGAGTCTTCAAAAATAATGCCGAAAAAGATTCAACAAACTAATTTTTGCGAAACTAAAAATTTATAAAAATTTGAGTTTTCGGGGCTCGAGATTTTTCAAGTTTTATTCGAAATTTAGTTCAACGGCCAATGCTTCGTTAAGTTGGCACAAAATGAATGATTCTGATATTACGGGATTTCAGGTTTTTAAAACATGTTTCGGGTATACGTCTTCGAGACTCTTCAAAAATTATGACGTAACAACCGAATTTTCGTAAAATGATCAAAAAATCAGTTTAACGGCGAAATTATTTGAAATTAAATATTTGTGAGGTTCTGAGTTCTTCAAGTTAATATCAAAATTTTTATAAAATAAAATAATTTTGGAATTTAGGGTTCTCGGAATTTTTCTAGTTCGATACACAAGCAGTTAGATTTTCGTTAAATTCAGCCTTTTTTAGTTGCGTAATTTTAGTATTTTTATTGAAAAATAGACTGAATGGCATAATCTTCAAGAATTTGAATTAACTTGGAATTTCGGGTTTCTCTAATTTATTTAATAATTATAATAANTCTTTTTTAGTTGCGTAATTTTAGTATTTTTATTGAAAAATAGACTGAATGGCATAATGTTCAAGAATTTTAATTAACTTGGAATTTCGGGTTTCTCTAATTTATTTAATAATTATAATAAGAGATTGGCTCTTACAGATATGTTAGTGTCGGAGGTTTGCTATTGCCGCCGAGGGGCAATTAGGGGTATTTAGTCCCGAAATAAGTATGGATTTTCAAGATTTTTTAAATATGCATTATGCGAAAATTATTTTAACATCTGACTTTTTGTAAAACTGTTTTTTGCAATTTCGGGATTTCAGGATCTTTCAAGCGTTAATTCAAGCAAAAAAGTTATAAAATAAAGCTTCTCTGGTTTTTCGAAATTTCCTTAAAAATATTACTATTTATATCTCGGGATTGTTATCCCTTACCAACTTTGTATGTATAATAAATAAATGCATGATTCTAGAAATATCTGTGGAAAATATGTAATCTTCATTGCGTTCATTTTTTATTCACATACAATACACAATACTTGCCCTCGTGTAAACTGGGGAAAAAGTGAGTTTTACATCCCGGCTACAAAGTTACGCTTTACAATACTTTCTCTTCCTGTATGGCTTAACTTTTTACCGCCAGCAGCTACACAACTAACATGCCACATAACTTCGATTGGCTTTTGCCGTAATTTGCAATGCATATTTTTTTTTTGTTGTACTACATTTTTTACTCAACTAGGCTCTGCATATTTTACTTGGGGCACTTTTGTAGTTTTCGCTTTTATCAGAATTTTGCCTATGCTAATTTTTAATTACAGCAATCGTTTATTACGATAAGCTAGTTATGTAGCTACAAGCGAGGAAAGTCAGGTGACTGTTTATACAAATAAACATTTTGTCAAACTTTAAATTATTTTTTTGCGATTATATACAATATTTTAGTTAAAGTAGAAGTGACTTCGCTTCTAGAAATGTTATTAGGCAGCGGAACTGAGGTGTGGAAAATATGCGCATTAAGAATTAAGTAAACTTATGCCAAGTTTTCACTGACCATCGAATGAAAAAAGTTTTACTGTCAATGTTGGTCATTTGCGTTAATAAAATTAGATATAAAGTTCCAAAAGAAAAAAAATCCAGAATATCCGAAAAAATGCCGAAGAAGTTATTAGTCTTGGAAATCAACGAAAATGTTGAAAATTCGAAAATATCTTGATTAAATTCCGAAACATCCATAAAAAAATTTCGAAAACACTCGAAAAACGCCAAAATCCAGAATTAATCCGGAAAACATAAAAAAAAAATCAAAAATCATCTTAACAGAAATAGCAAAAATTCTTAGCAATTAAAAATATCGAAAATTTAAAAATACTTCAAAAAATCACGAGGTGATTTAAAAATTTCGAAACTCGGGAAATTCAGCGGAAATCAAAGGAGAATACAAAAAATAACCTGCCGTATGTATTTAAAATATATAAAACTTCGAAAACTCTCTAAAAGTCTAGAAAAAATTCTAAGAGGATTAAAAAGAAGTTCCGAAAGAAGCAAAATCATTCCGGAAAATTCCAACATATACCCAAGAGTGAAAAAATGTCTTTGAAAATCAAAACCAGTTTTCCTAAATATACCGCAAAAAATCCGAAATATCGATAAAAAAATCTCGAAAAACGCCAAATCCTAAACAAGTTCGCAAAAGTCTCCAAAAATCACGAATTCTTTCATCAAAAATACAAAGAATTCTTAAAAATAAAAATGCTAGAAATTTACAATATGCTTCGAAAAGCTTGAAGACTAGGCTCGAAAAAAGAAGTTCCAAATGATTCTGAGAAATTTCGAAATCTCCGTAAAAACCCCAAAAGAATCAAATAATAAATCTGAGTGATTCCAAAAACACCGAAGAGTGCAAAAAGCTCAAGAACTGTTTCACGAAAAGTATGGAGGATCCTAGGAGAGCTCGATCAAGTCCTCAAGGTACAGATGAAGTACCGAACACTTTTGAAGACTCCAGAAAAAGTCTAAAAATTAACAAGAAGTTCCGAAAAACATCTAGCTGATTCCGAAAAAAACATTGAAAATAAAATAAATAAGAGAATTGAGAATAAAATAAAAAATCCAAACGATATCCTAGGGAACTTAACAAGCTCCAGAAAACCCCGAGAAATTCTCGATAAACACGAGTTATTGCAAGGAAAACTTTAAAACCCTGAACAGGTTCGGAAAAATCTCGATAAAATTCTGAATGTAAAAAAAGTACACCGAAAAATCGCGAGGTGATGGAAAAATTCTGAAACTCGAAAATAGAAAAAAATCCAAAAAATGCCTAGAAGATCTGCGAAAAAAACGAAAACGCTCGAAAAGTCTTGGGAAAATAGAACTGGTTCAATAGAAACTCTGACCTATACTGAATTATCTCGAAAAGTTCGTAGAAGCCCCAAAAGAAAACATTATAAGAGGATCAAAAAAAGTTCCGAATAATCCTGAGGAATCAAATAATAAATCCGCATGATTCAAAAAAACACCGAAGAGTGCAAAAAAGCCTTTCAAAATCAAGAACTGTTTCACGAAAAGTACGGAGGATCCTAGGAGAGCTCGATCAAATCCAAAAAGTCCAGACGAAGTATCAAAAACTTTCGAAGAACCAAGAAAAATCGTACAATTAATAAGAAATCGCCAAAAGTTCCAAAAAATTGTAAGAATCCAAACGATATTCTACAGGAATTAATCTAATTGCTGAAAAACCCGGCGAAATCAAGAAAATCACGAGTTATTTTCAGAAAAAAAACGAAAATCGCCTTGATTTCAGAAAAAATCTTAAGTAAAAATTATTCCGCAAAATGCGTTTGAAATCACGAATTCGTCAAAAAATACCGAAAATTCCAAATTATGTGCTAAAATCTCGAAAGCTTCCAAAAATCTGTTTAAACAATAAAATACAAACACCGAAAAGCAACGAACGAACTCTAATACAAAATCTCAAAAAGTAAAAAAAAATCACGAATCGTTCATGAAACATAAAATTTTTAGTTTTCCTTTTGGGTTATAAAATTTTGCCTTAAAGTCTCAAAAAACAAGTTCGTACACAAACAAGCAGCGCGCAGTCGCTGCCAACATACATCCTGCATATCAGTTTCATATTTCTTAACATAGAATTTAATTTTTTACACCTCAACTAATCATTTATCGTGTCAGCTTACAAGCGATCAAAGAAAAAAGTGAGAGTTAAAAAACATTGCCAAATAGCGACCCGCTTATTCATAGCCACACCGCCTTGTTCGTACGCTTTATGAGTATGAAAAAAAAAAATGTTGTGAAATGCAATATGATAGGATAAGAGCAAACATTTGTAAAACATTATCACTTTTTTTATTTCTTCTTTTGTTTGGAGAACAAACAAATGAAACTCATTTGTATGTAAGGGCGTCATGAGTGTGTCCAGTGGGGTGCTGTCAACACATTTTGTATTGTAATAATATTACATTTATTATGATTATTTTGCTTGTGACATACTATATGCATACATATGTATATGCCGCACACCGTCTTCAAAAGTGACACAACTCAAAATTACACGATAGTCAGAAAATGCGAAAAGTTAGTTCTTAGCGCATGCTTATCATATGGGCAAGGAAAACTTTGCCTTACGTTTTTTCAACAATTATAACAAAAAATTTGCGCCAGCTTTTGCTGAAAGGTAAATAAAAAGCTTTGGATAAATTTTTAAGTGCTTATTTTCAAAAATTTAGAATTTTGACTTGTGTCACTTTTGAATATCGTGTGCGATATATATGTACATACAAAGCAAATACAGCAGGCCCACACCCTCGCACTCGCGCCCTTACTGGTATGTAACTAACTGTGTACGAGTATGGCGGGCATGGGTGTTTAAATGCACTCTTGACGTTTGGTTTACTCGCGTGCGGTCAATTGAATTGTCCTTTGTGCCAACTTTGTGCCACTTTCAACAAAAGCGCTACAAAAGAATAAAAAATGCTCGTACTATAGCACACTTGGGGATGACTGATGTTTAGTTTTTAATATTTACAATGTTTTTCAAGCTATATATATATTTTTTTTCATAAAAATATGGTTCATGTTTTAACGAAAACTATATAAATCACACTTTCATACTTTATACAGAAATTAGACAAAATTCCAAAAATTTTTATCTAAATTTCGAACTTTTTAAAACGAATTTTTAGAATTTTTATTGGGTATGTAGCTAATAAGCTTATAAAATTGTATAAAATCGCATTGAGTTTTTATCATTTTTTTGTTGACGAATTTTGCGGTTTTTCATATAAATAGCTAAATTTAGTAAAAGTGGCGTTGATTTTTTTTATTTTTTTCGCGAACAGTCTGGCGCATATTATTCCATAAGAAAATTCATGTTTATATGGAAAAAAGTGCAAAACGCCGTCAACAAAAAAAAATTTACATTTAATGCGATTTTTTAGCCACTCAAAACTGGCACTTATTTTACGAGAATTTTAAAAGCTTGTTAAAAAATTTCTAAATATTCTGGTTAAAAACCTCGAAATTTAGATACAGATTTGTGATTTTTTCTAAGTTCTGCACAATATTTGAAAGTGTGATTTATATAGTTTTGTTAAAGCATGAACCATATTTTTATAAAAATAAAAAAATATCAAGATTTGCCTGAAAAACATTGTAAATATTAAAAACGAAACACCATTCATCCATTTTTTGACCTCCACTGTATGTTTGTAATTGTGACTGCTACTCGACCCTGCAATTATTGTACCAATGTTTTTTGGTGGTCGATTTATGTTCTGCGCTTCACTGAAATTCACTCCGACGTTTGTCAATGACCCGCGCTCTATTCTTTTGTGTGTAGGTGGTGCAATTGCGTCTGGGTGTTTTTATTGTCCTTGGCATGCTACTTTTTCATACATATATTATTCCTTGTTGGTTGTTCGCAATATTCAATTGATTCCAATTTAGTTGCGCCTTAAGCGTGTTTTGTGTCAAGTATTATTTCTTTTCGTTTTAATTGTCGGCCTTTTTGTTTCTTGCGTGACATAACTTAGGACACTTTGGCAGCTTTTGCGGCAAGTCATTTAATTTGGACAATCTCACCCTTGTGATATGTGAAACAGGCAATCTGCGTAACTTAAAATTTTAATAAAATTTTGGCACTTTGTTGGGCTCATATTTCTAGTTAGTAGTACATAATTGTTATGGCTTATCGATGTATTTGTCGATGCCATTACCCATGCTTTTATCGATTTGCCTACCTATTTATCGATATTTTCACAAGATAGTGTTATCGGCATAACTACTTGTAATAGGTGCATTTACCTAAAAATTTACGTATGTATATGGGATGTTTTCGCCATAACTAAGCGTATTCTTGGCGATATCGATTTATTTATCTAGGGTGTGCAGACGTTTTTTTCGATATACATATGCAATTTCCGCAATAGATTCAGTACTGACATAATAACTGTTGGTGTACATATGCATATACCGATAAACACATGTAGATAATTTTGCTGTACCTTTTATCGATATACATTTTGTAATATTTTGTCGGAACACTATTTTGTCAAAACTTTGGGCGAGCATCTCCTCCAGCCATTTCGGTTTGTAAACTACTACGGCGCAGAGTATGGTATGCATTAGAAAAATATTGGATTTTGCTTGAACGAAGGTTCCAAAATGGACCCTATCGAGTGGTAGTATGCATCTCTAACTACTACTCTGCTATCACCACTCGGTTAGTGCTATTTGCATATTGATAAGTAAAGTTATCGATAGGCGTGTTATCCATTGGTATATGTATGCAGTGTACGAAAATAAACTATATTGTACGTTACTATTTCGTTTCGTTTATTAATTTAACAGTTCGGTACAATACGAAACAAAACGGCTGAGTTCACTTTGGCGATAGTACACTACAGTAGTTTAGTAGTTACAGACGAAACAACAAACGAAATGAATCGTGCAGGGAAAATATATTTATGTATGTACATATATGCAATAAACAAATACAAAACGAATGGCTGCAATGAATAAAAAAAATAAAAATGTTTTTTAATTGAATTGGATATGAAAATTTACAGAAAAAATTATTTTTCACGTAATTGAAACGTTTGCATACATATAAAACGTACCCTATGGTACAATTGTCACAAACGAAAAGCAAACGTTTCTCGTTGGGGAAAATGACAGTGAATCTTACAATTTGTTTCTGACTATTTACAAAACTGTACCAAACCACAAATGATATGATGATCGATGAGCAAATGGCAATTGTTTTGTACAGTTTATTTTCGTACCCTGTATGTATGTATGTATATCGATTAAGCTGAATATAATGTTATCGAGGTAAGTTTTTATCGCCATTTTTACCTTATTTCATAGACCTAAGTATACAGTGACTGAAACAATGACCATGTGTTGATTTTCTTCAAATATTCATAATGTTTTTCGTGATAGTTTTTTTGTTATTTTTATATAAAAATATCGTCTCAGCTTAAGCCGTGTAAATCACAATTTCAAAATTTATGCAAAATTTAGGAAAATTCAACAAATTTTCATAAAAATTTCAACTATTTATTCTGAATTTATAGATCATTTTTGTGTATGCGGTTTTATAGCCCATACAATTTTAAAATTTTTAAACATTTTTATTCGGAACTTTTAAGCTTAAACCCTTCTATAATTTTTGGAAAACAAATATTTTAAGAAAAAAATTAATTTTTAATAAATTCGATTTTTAGAAGTCATTTCAAATCGGTCCAGCTAGTTAGGGAGTGTTGCACCCTAATGTGCAGTGAATATCATCGTATTAGTATTCGTATTTATTACTTAAAAAGCCATTTCCATATGTTAGATGATTTATGTGAAGAAATTAATAAGGGCATATGCAAATTTGCAGTTGAAGGTGTGCCATTACCATTTGAACTCGGTACCCAAAAATCTCATTAAAACTTTTGCAAATAACCATAACTGCTTTATAACCCTATCTATAGCAAAACATGCGCCAAATATATAAAGCAATATATGTGCATATATCTATATACATATGTGTGTATGTACATACCTACTTAATTCATGTTTATCTGTGCGCTTTGGCTTTTACGCCAAGGTTTAAATTTCCCTTTATTTATTTACAATTTCAACGAAGCATCTCATAGTTTTGAGCAAAAATAAAATGCTTCAAAAAGGACCATAGGACGCACGGGTCAGTTTAATAAACTCGATTTGAGCTTACGAAAGCCATATAGAGAGGCGCATATTTTAATGGTTATTATATGTGCAATTTACATAAGCATACATACATGTGCGAACACTGTGTTGATAGAAGGCATAAATTTCATGTGTGTCATAAATTGCAGCTACCAATTTTAGTCGTAAATCGAGCAACGCTTTCACTTTCATACTTTACGCCCAGCTAAAAATTAATTATTTTTCCATTTTCTCACCCACTAAAAGGTATTAGCTGAGCTGGATTCTATGCTGGATTACTTTTTTGTCTCTCACTCTCTCGCTTTTGTTGCTTACCCTGTTGGTTTTCGCTTTCAGCACTTTATAATCCCCTTTCATTAACCCAAACTTTCATTTGAGCGGCTTTCAGTGATTTTTTATTTTTATTTGCTGCTTGGTCTTCACTTTTAACGCCTTTTAATGCTTTGCCATGCAAATTTTCAAAGTGTTTTTTTTCATATCACTTTTACCCTAAACTGGCTGAAAAATTGCAGAGTTGGCTGAATTTCCAATTTGCAATGTGTGTGTTGATGCTGCATATTTGCGTTGGCCCTTCGATGCGGTATGGGCCCTATGTTTATATGTATATACATACATATATACGAGGACTGTCAGTTTTTGCTCTTCAGTATTTTCTTAATTAAAATTTTATTAACTTATGTCAGTCACCGCTTTGCGTTAATTACTGCATAAATTTTGAAATTTATTGAAATTCAAGGAAAATTGGTGTACAATTTAGTTCTTTCAAAACAGAAACATTTTATGTTTCCTACCATGCCTCCCTCTACCTTTCAATTTTTTGCCAAAACACCTAACACTAAACAAGTTTTACATAGATTTTTAAAAAAATTTCTTACTGAAGATCTTCAAGCGAAAATGAATGATGCTATTTTTAATACAGTGGAGGTGTGCCTTAAAGAGTTATTCGAGGACCAATTATCTGCCCGGGGCCATGAATACAGAAATTTAAGTTGTCCTGACGGAGGCACAAACNTAAATTTCTTACTGAAGATCTCAAGCGAAAATGAATGATGCTATTTTTAATACAGTGGAGGTGTGCCTTAAAGAGTTATTCGAGAACCAATTATCTACCCGGGGCCATGAATACAGAAATTTAAGTTGTCCTGACGGAGGCACAAACTGAAATCTTTACCGATGCATCAATATTTAGTGATTTCTAAAAAGAGCTCTGCAGTAANATTTTCAACGACTGTGGTTTGAGTTTCTTGCCATAAAGCTTTGCTGAACAGATATTCAGGACTATTCTTTTGGTAATCATAAAAACCTCATGCACTATTTCATAGGATGTTGGTCATGTTCATGCTTCTGCACGGCATACACCAGCACGGGCATAATGAATGACTTATGGAGTGTAATTTGTGTACGACAAGAGAGGACTGTANCTGCAGTAATCTTAGGCTACAACGGTAAATTTTTTGCCTATAAGGGACAACAACCTTCTATAATCTCCAGAGGCATCTGCTCGAAGGTTGCACATTAATGTAAAACAGCTATAAGTTAGTCGCTAGCGAACTCAACGACTATGGTTTGAGTTTCTTGCCATAAAGCTTTGCTGAACAGATATTCAGGACTATTCTTTTGGTAATCATAAAAACCTCATGCACTATTTCATAGGATGTTGGTCATGTTCATGCTTCTGCACGGCATACACCAGCACGGGCATAATGAATGACTTATGGAGTGTAATTTGTGTACGACAAGAGAGGACTGTACTTCTTAAGTTCTCGCTAAGTTCCAAGTAACACTAGGTGTCAAGACTGACAACTTAAGCATACGCCATTAAACTACCTCTTGTTGTCCCAAACTACTCCCCAAATAGTCCCAAAGTTATCCCCAACTAGCCGCGAGCTGGTCTCCAACTAATCCCGAAATGGTCCTGAACAAGCCCCGTCTTTTAGGACTTAAACAATTTTTTCGCTCTCAAAATAAAAGTCTTTGCGGACTTAAAAATATTTATCTCAATAATTATTATAAAAGGGCTTTTATAATATAGATAAGTCTAAGTATTTGAAGACTTAAAAATATGTTTCTCTTTGATAATTATTATGAAACTTTTATAATATAAGTCCTTGAATATACTTATAGATGATTTATTTATAAACTTCTATTTCTCTTATAATAGTTATGCCTCTGAATAAAATCCTTCTAATAATTTTTTTTGCACTTTCGAGATTTGCGGTCGGACTTTAAAGTATGATATATNGCACATTAATGTAAAACAGCTATAAGTTAGTCGCTAGCGAACTCAACGACTATGGTTTGAGTTTCTTGCCATAAAGCTTTGCTGAACAGATATTCAGGACTATTCTTTTGGTAATCATAAAAACTTCATGCACTATTTCATAGGATGTTGGTCATGTTCATGCTTCTGCACGGCATACACCAGCACGGGCATAATGAATGACTTATGGAGTGTAATTTGTGTACGACAAGAGAGGACTGTACTTCTTAAGTTCTCGCTAAGTTCCAAGTAACACTAGGTGTCAAGACTGACAACTTAAGCATACGCCATTAAACTACCTCTTGTTGTCCCAAACTACTCCCCAAATAGTCCCAAAGTTATCCCCAACTAGCCGCGAGCTGGTCTCCAACTTATCCCGAAATGGTCCTGAACAAGCCCCGTCTTTTAGGACTTCAACAATTTTTTCGCTCTCAAAATAAAAGTCTTTGCGGACTTAAAAATATTTATCTCAATAATAATTATTATAAAAGGGCTTTTATAATATAGATAAGTCTAAGTATTTGAAGACTTAAAAATATGTTTCTCTTTGATAATTATTATGAAACTTTTATAATATAAGTCCTTGAATATACTTATAGATGATTTATTTATAAACTTCTATTTCTCTTATAATAGTTATGCCTCTGAATAAAATCCTTCTAATAATTTTTTTTGCATTTTCGAGATNAATAATTATAGATGATTTATTTATAAACTTCTATTTCTCTTATAATAGTTATGCCTCTGAATAAAATCCTTCTAATAATTTTTTTTGCACTTTCGAGATTTGCGGTCGGACTTTAAACTATGATATATGGGCGATTTTGTCTGGAGGATAAAGGTTTTTTTTTGTTCCAGAGTCCATTGACCTTAAGTTCCCCGTTATAGTACTTANTATACTTATAGATGATTTATTTATAAACTTCTATTTCTCTTATAATAGTTATGCCTCTGAATAAAATCCTTCTAATAATTTTTTTTGCATTTTCGAGATTTGCGGTCGGACTTTAAAGTATGATATATCGGCGATTTTGTCTGGAGGATAATGGTTTTTTTGTTCCAGAGTCCATTGACCTTAAGTTCCCCGTTATAGTACTTACCCACCAGATTTTAGTTTTTATCACCACCGTAACGTACCACTCTAATGTCAGTAAATCAAACTCAACAAAATGCATTAAAATTTTGTAAGAAAGTATTTAAAAAAATTATTACCTTGCAAAAATACTTTAGACTCAGGTGTGCACCGCAAATATTTTTGTATTTACTTGTACGGTGGTACGGCCTAATATAAATATTGACACATACATACATATGTACATATTACGAATTTTTAATTTCCCATGAAACTTGTCCAACAATGCAATAATATTTAATTAGTTTGCTCCAGGCAATTTCTAATAAGTAAAAAATAAAATTATCCAATTATAAATATAAATAAATATTTATTGCATTCCATGGATTAAATAATTTGTCTCTGTTTTATAATTTTTAATTTGCTGTATTTTTCATATTCGTAAAACAACCGGTAGAGTTCTTTGGTTGAATTTCGCATGCAACTTAAGTAAAATGCAATTCTATAGCGAAAAAAAAATAATTATTTACGCTAAAAAATCATGAATGCTTTTTATGCGCTATGCATACTAAAAAATCGAAATCGTTTAATTTTAAATACAAATGCCTTTGTCTGCAGTTTTTGTGGCATATTTTGAGTGTCACATCAGCTAAGAATGCATTCAAATTAAAGTTGTATATATGTACATATGTATGTACGTATTGTAATACAATTTAATCATGTGTTTGTGCAAGTTGGCGTAAAAATATTTGTAAATAACCATAAAATAGCGATAACTTTAAATGGCAGCTAGGCCACTGTCGCTTAAATAAATCAACTCTGCTAACCGCGATTTTTTTCATAAAATCATTGAATTTACTTTTATTAATAGCCAGCTACATGTGTATGTATCTATATAAATATTTATATATGTATGGTAATAATTTACAGACGAACGCGAGCCGGTATTGACCTAGATCGGCATACACTCTGTGCCATATTTGACGATCAAATATAATTTAGTGTCCTTTATTTTTATATAAATACGTACATATGTACATTTATTCAGTACACTACCTTTGACCAGTAAAATCAATTACCGGAACATTTTAAAGTTAATTTACCGTATTATTGACAATTTTCATTTCCCATGAATTGAAATAAAATTATAGCCCGGAAAATCTCACTTTAAACAATTTATAGAACCTTTAAATCGAAATAACGATATCCCCATATCTGCTGTTTTAAGAACTCGGCAATGAAAAATATTTTTTTTAGGGAAAAAATCCTCTAAAAGTAAGCCATCAATATAAAGGGTTGGGTGGCGTGCATTGGTCTGTGGGTGGTAGATATATAAAAAAATTCGAAATGTCTCAAAATATCCTGATAAAAGAGGCTCAGTTAGTATTCAAAGAGCACAGGAAGTCGATGTTTGATGAAACGTATGCATTTTAACCAGCGTTGCCAGATTTTTTCTTCAAAAAACTTAAAATTTCCAAAAAAAACTGTGTCCTTCAAAAACAAAGAGAGTTTTTAAAAAATTGTGGGTTTTTAATTTTATTAAACATTAATAGCAAAAAATGATTCATTCATCTAAGTACATAAAATGTAGTAAACTAAACCGTTCAAATCATACTTTCATAAATAAGCAATAATTTATTTTAATAAAGTTCAGTTTCATTATTTTTACGAAATGGATTTGTTAATTTTATTCCATATTTGTAATTTAGTACCTCCTGAAGCATTTTTTTAAAGAAATCTTTAGTTCTTAAAGTACCAGGGAGTGATGGAATTTGTAAGTTATTAAAATTCATATTAAGCCTAATATTTTTCCGAAATATTTCTTTTTTTTGGATTGAGAGTGTTGCACCCTAATGTGCATTTGCAAATACATATATTCAGCTGCGCATAAATAAAAATTGAAATTTTTTGCCAGCATTGCAAATTTTTTTGTATTGTTATTTTTTTTTTGTATTTCAACGGAAATAACATAAAATGGGAAGTTAGCAATTTGCTGTGCAATTCATAAATTTTTCTTATCTGTACATTTACTCTGGCAAAATATTTATTAATTTTTGTAATTTTTTTTTCATCTATCATTTATAAAATATTCATATTTTCTACTTTTTGTTGTTGTTGGATGCATTCATTTGGTTTTGTTAAAAAAAATCGAACTTATTTACGTCGAGATATGTATACTCAAAGCTTTTTTTCGAAATTACTTTTAGCCTAGTTAAGGTACATATACTCGTATATAAAGTTTTATTGCTGTAGGTTTACGATAATCCATGCTAAATTCAAGTGGAACTTTTGGTTGAAAACTTGTGAGTTCTGAAACTGTACACCATGCGAGTATATTTCTCATACATGAAATATTTTACATGTTTGCAATAATCGGTCCATCTCTGTTGTAGTGAATCTATTCCATTGAAACAAAAAAAAAGTCCCTATCCAAACCGCTTTAATTTCTACTTTCGAGGACGGATCACGGTGTCATACCGAACTGAGGATAAGAATACCTGGGATCTGCTCAAAGTCCAGTCGCAAACGGGATTATTCCCACAACGGGTCACACCTGGAGCAGCTCTGCTATACCCAGTTACAGCGGATTTCCACCCAGATAGATTAATGCTTTTCTAATTCACTTAATGAGCAAATGCATATATATTTGTATATCCAAGTTCTAAACTTTATTTAGAATTTAGAAAAATTCAAAAAATTTTATCAAAAGTTTGGAAGTTTTTAATCAGATTTATTTGAGTACGCAGTTTTAAAGCTCATGAAAGCTGCTAAAAACTCGCATTGATTTTGTAATATTTTTTTTATTTATTTTGATGATGGCCTTTGAATTTTTCCATTTAAACATGAATTCCTTATGGACGAAAATGCGCAAGACCGTTCACAAAAAAGAAATTAATGAAAAAATCAACAAAAGGTTTTAAAAATTGCGGATACAAATTTCGAAAGTTTGATGAACATTTGTTTAATTTTTCTAAATTTTGCACAAACCTTGAAACTTAAAAAAAATATGTATGCTGTAAAAAATCCCCGATATTATATTTTAAATTAACAATTAAAATACAGAGTTTCAATAAAAAAAAAACACTAGTACGCATCCTGGAATCATTTGTCTAGCAAATGCCATTAAAAATTCTTTTAAATAGTATTCGATTTACATACATACACAGGTTAAAGTTAACTCACCTTGAGGTTCACCAACCGCTCTATACATACATTTTTATTATCTTAGTTCCCTTTTACGCAAAATAGATTTGTATTCAATTATTCACACAATGAGATATAAGCGAACGAACGATGGTACTAAAATACATACATATGTACATATGTATGGCATGCAACAACAAAAATTGCACGCACTTGGAACTTATGCTCTTCCAGCCACTTTTATTTCCAATCGTTTAGCAAGCACTTAGCACAAAAATTCTTTCTTTGCACTACACTTTCACATTTCTGCATTTTCACACTTTCACTTTTATTACCCAAAACTATTGGCGAAACATTAGTAATTTGCAAAAACTAATTAAATCACAAACAATTTACAATAAAATATCAATAAACTTGACCGAACGCGTACCGACGCCCACAACAGTAATTTGACACGATAGCAACCGATTTACAACTGAGCTGTTGATGATGGACAAAGCAGCGCTGTTGGGGAGAATGCGACTGCGACGCAGCCACCCGCATACCTGTAGGAGTGTGAATGTATGTTTGCAAGTGTCACTGAGAGGAGCATAGTATTTAATTAGAAAAATGTTATGTATGCACAAACCTGTTGAAGAATAAAAATAGAGCAACGAAAATATCATGCGAATAATTTTGGAGAAGGTACAATAAGAAGTTTAGAAGTATTGCCAGAGTGTGAGGAGAAGACATTCCATCATTGAGCGAACAATGCTCGGTGATTCCAGTGCGAGACAATTCAGTATTAAATTGGAAGTGGTTGTGTTTATTTTAAAGTTATTGGCGCGTCGCGTTCGACCGGTGAAGCTATTTGTGCGCAGTGAACGATTTGTGGTAAATTAATTCATGCAAAATATATGCAAAGTGTTGTGTTCTTTTATAAATTGAATTGTGATGAAGTGAAATGAGTGGTTTAGCAAAAATGAAAGGAAAATATATAAAGCAAATAAGGTGTGTGTGGTCATGGCTACGAAAGTAAATTTTAAGAAATTTGAAGAAATGTGTGCAGTATTTAAAAAGGTGGGTACATATTTTTCCTTCAATTTTTTTGTGTGTGTATACTTCTTTGATTTCGGTAGGGTAAACTTTGCGAAGCTTTAATGCGTAGCCCAGCAGCAAATTTCGTAGGGCTTAGCATGTGTATTTCAGCATACAATTTTTATTTCATTAGAAGCACCCGGTGTTTACTTGCTATTGCAAGTGGTTGCATACATTTAGGCATATGCAGAGTAAGAGAAAATGGCCTTTATGCAAACTTCGCGCATACATGTTGCTGTGTTCCTATACGCATACATACTTAAGTTTGCATGTATATATGTACATATCTATGAACTCATTTGTTGCAAGTGGTTTTGATATTCGTAGCATGGCCTATGCCTAATAGGTTTAGTAGTCTATTGATAAATAAATAAAATCAAAAAGCTTTCTAACCATACATATATTCATGTATGTTCATCAGTTATCAACGGTCCTAGTTAAAATGATTTCAGTATTTGTTTTTCGCCTTGCTTTTTTATCAAAATAGACTATGCCTAAAACCATCTACGAATATCAAAACCAGTTGCGACAAATGTGTTCACACATATGTGTGTACATTACGGTGGTCCAAAACCAGTAAACTCGGAATTGTAATGCTCTCACCCCCTAGGATTGTTCTATATCGAGAAAAGTATACCCCTATTTTTTGTTTTGAAATCAAAAAATATTTAGAGGTCGCTCAAAGCGCTCAAAGTTTTCCATGTATTTTTATATGGGAAAAAACAACTTTTCGTAGAAATGGCATAGAATTCTTAAAAACCAATATTTTTCGATCGGAAAACTCTGGTTCTCTTCAGGAGACTTTCATAAGACCCAATTGTTTATTTAACCATTTTTTAATACTAACGATTTTTTATTGGTCCCACCATTGAATTTTTCGGGATTTTTGTGGGTTTTTTAAGGACCTATAAATTAAAGTTGCGATGAAAAAATGGTTTAATAAAAATTTGAGTATTATTACTGGGTATCTGCTGCAGACAAATTGAGTCCCATCATAGAAAAATATTGATTTTTAAGAATTCTATACCATTTCTACGAAAAGTTGTTTTTTCCCCATACAAAATACATGGAAAACTTTGGGCGCTTTGAGCGACCTTTAAATATTTTTTAATTTTGAAATAAAAAAATTGGAATACATTTTTTTCGGTATAGAACAATCCTAGGGGGTGAGAGCATAAAAATTCCGACTTTACTTTTCCACGTGTATTTTTGGACCACCCTAGTGTACATACATAGGTACAAAGCCGTAAGCATGTGCGGAGCTTGCATAATCGGAGGTAATAATCAATTGGACCGCATTTCCTCTTACTACGATCATGCCTAAATGTATGCAGTCATTTACAATAGCAAGTAAACACAGGCTGCTTCTAATGAAATTTAAAATTGTATGCAAATTTTACAACCTACCGAAACCAAAGATGTATACACATCAAAAATGTCAAAAAATCAGTGGCATTTTATAAATTACATGTATTACATACATACCTATGCAGCCCAAAACAAAATTTATAAAAATTCCGTTTAAAAATTTTAAAATTTTCAAGAAAATTTGTTTAATTTCTAAATTTTATACAAAGTTTGAAACTGTAATTTTTATGCTTTTGCGTTTAGCATGAGCAATATTTTTTTAAATTATCAAAAAAATTTTTACTTGAAAAACATTGCTTATATTTAAAAAAAAATCACCATGTGAACAATTGTTTGGGTCACTGTATTTTCCTCACAAAAGTGTCCTTGCGTTATGCGCGTATATTACGCACGAAGTAATTACCCACTAAATTACTAATTCCAAAGCGATTATTAGCAACAACAGCAGCAGTGGCAAGAACAACTCGTTCATAGGCATTTAGCTAGAAAAGTTTGGTTAAATGTCTCAGCGGGCGTCACGCAAGCGAACCAACAAGTGTGAGTGAGCGAGTACCTTTTGTTGAGTGAATGATTGGGTGCAATTTGAAGTTTGGCTGGCTGCACTTGAAATGTCAAAAAGTGGCTTTGCGTGTTGTGGATTGACGTGTGCCAACGTTATTATTTAACAACGTGTTAGTTGTGGCAAGCCATTCGCTTTAAGAATTCTTTGGGGAGCTACGTTCAATATTTAACCATTTCACATTTACTCGCTAAGGAAATCTGAGTAATGAATTCATAAATAAATAAATGGTTTAAGCTAATAAAAATTTCATAATGGATACTTGATCAGTAATGTTAACTAAGCGGCGCGTTGCAGCAGTTTTGTAGGCGAAAGGAAATGGGCGTAATAACGTGTGGTAAATTAGGTGCACGCGATTGAAGTTTTGTTTGTTGTTTTTGTAGGGTCTTTGAGTTTTAATGGCGGCTAGAGCGTGAAGATGTTAGCGAAAGCAGTATGAGATATACTTGTATAGGAAATATAATAAATACCAAAAATACTGCTTTCCTTTTGTGTGAAATTGTTCTTTGAATTTCACTCTACCATCGCATAAATCAAATTTCAGTGAAGTGCAATACATTGCTATGAAAATTCTTTAATATCGTTTTACGCTTTAATTAAGCAAAGGAAAACGAAATATTGAACGAAGAATAAGAAAATCCGAAAAGTGAATAAATAGCAAAGAAATGTGAGGGCTTGAAAGAAAGGGAAGGAAAAAAGTTATTGAATGACTACGGCACAGATTTGCCGGAGCAGCAGCTTCTTTGGCATAAGCAGTCAACCCTCTACACCCTCTCCTTCAAACTTACTTCGCATTTACTTAATGTTTCAAGGCCACTCTGTATACGCATCATCGCTGTAGGGACGTGTGACAAGCGCGTGAATAGATCGACATTGATAAATTATGCTCGTACGTAAAAAAATCGCTCTCAAATTGATCTCTAGTGTATTTTAGCGAGATTCACACACCTGGCGTTGTAGGAAGAAAAAATTGCGAACGCAAAAAAAAAGTGTCGAAATGAATGAATAATAGTAGAGAAGAAGAAAGCAATTTGTATGTAAAAACGCTGAATGCGGGGAACTGAAGTATACTGCGACAGGTGGGCAATTTATTTACATGTCTTGTGCTTCGATGTTTCATTGATTTTTAGATTGCAAATAATTTAACTTTAACCTAAAGACTTTAATGCTTTTCGCTGGAAACCATTTTTATTAGAAATTCAAGGAACTGTATGCCAAATACACATATTTATAGCATTTGTTTTTATACTGTTAGTAGTTTCAAGGATATTTCTTTAGGGTTACGAGATTGTGTATAATCGCACACGGAATACTGTGAACTATAAGACATTTTGTATGCCCATGATAAGACCCTAACCAAGTCTCACATAAGACCAGCCGAGTCGACGAAAGGCCCATTATCAAGGGTAAATTATGTATAATTGAATTCGTCAGAGCTTAGAAGTACTGTTCCTTAACCGTAAACGCTCTTTTTAGGTTCCTGTCGAGGCCCTCGCTGGCAATCCTGTTTTGACAATATACACAGAGCTTTATTCATAACCTCTGAGCCAATATTATCGTACGAGGCATGGTGTTGATCCATCCGACGACGGAAGCATAGACCTTTTGGGTGCAGTGTTCTCGATAAACCCTCAAACTCTATGTAGGCGTACAGTGCATCTTCCTTAGCTTGGTGAAACCTTTCAATCTCACCCGCCAAGTAATGTAGGGTGGAATCCTTGGTTATCATTGTTTAAAAATCTTTCGAAACCAAAACATTTTTGTGTACACCCCCCGTATGCACTCTCTCACGTGGCTATAATATTCACGAAAGTGTTGCCTAAGGATTATGTGATGTAGTTTATCCATGCGACGGTACATAGATATATGTCTCTTGGGAGCAATGCCTTCGATAAAGAGCCATAGATAATATTATCAAAGCTGAATCAGCATCTAAGTTTTTTTCCATGTTTTGTGTTTACTTGATTTAATTGTATCTTCATCACAGCCTTTTATTTTTTGCCTTTGATATTATTTCAAACTTTACTTCACACTAGTTTCCCGAAAGGGTGGTAGCGCTATCAAAATTACATATGCATATGCAAGCGTACACATTTTTAGAAGTAAATTCGCAGCTAGAGACTATGCTGGGCAAAAAATTACTTAAGGAATCGATGGAAGTAGGAGAAAATAAAAATAAATTGCAGCGGCTGATGCGGCGTTTGCTCAGCTGGCTAATATACAAATGCCGCAGTAGACCAGAAAATTGAATCTTCTACTTTTCAAATTTCTGAAAGCGGTGCTCCAAAATGCAGAGAAAAATTAATTGAATACCCAACAGAGAAAAGAATGAAATAATTTGCAACATGTCATAGATAAGACACATACACACGAGCAAAAAGATAGCTTACCGCATAAGCGCCGACCTGCTTCTTTACTTAATTTAAAGGAATTTCCCTTAAACTGAACATACATACGTACATATGTACTATAGAAACACGAGATCATTAATTTTTTTTGGCTTGGTGATGTAATGTCTCTAGACTTGATGTTCTTATGCCATCTCCACTAGAAGCCAGCTACCGGATACATGCCACATGTTAAATCACGTATGAATGAATAATGATCTATAATTTTAATGTTGACGCCGCCGTTGTCGATGTTGAAGACGCACAAAAAATCTCCGATGGTAGACAAGACAATCAATGACAAGAACACGAGAGTAGGGTTGCTGGTAGCCCAAGAGGTAGCGAGGCAAAAGAAATTCAATTGCAAATTTGCGTAGTATATTTATATATATGTTAGGAACAGATACTTTGATGATAGCTTGCTGTGCATTTATGCGTTGGTGCGTCAACAGCATCACCCGCATAACCCAATTTCATCAGCAGTCAACGCTCAATGCTCGTACAGCCAACCAATGCTGCAATCATGTTGTATGTGCTTTGGTTGTGGCAAATCGGCAGTGATTGCTCATTAATTTTGAGACATGATTTTTCTTTCTTTTCCCTTCAAACTATGTACTTGCAAGCGTGTATTATGTACATACCCACCTTCATGGAAGTTTTTGTTTTCTTGTGGTCATGTTGTTTACTTGCTTGCCTTCGGCTGTACACATTTTTTTATGCCAATGTCGGCAAAAAAAAGAGCATGAAAAATTTAGTTACACATTCCTTGCAATGCTACTACGTACACATGTACTTTTCTTTGTTTTCATATTTGTCCGCTACCCCCAACATAGCCTTTGCTCACGCTGCTGCTTCTTGATTGCTTGCTTTCCTGCTTGCCTTCAGCATGATTGGGTTGACATGATTTGTTTTCGTGCTCCGTCTTTTCTATTTGTTGTTTAGGTTTTGCTGAGTTGTTGTGCCTTTACTGTCCCTGTTTCTGCTTCTTCTTGTTTTTGTTGCCTTGAATTACAGTTTGCACTTTCATATTTCTTCTTTAATATGCGTGTGCAACTAGGTCATTTATGTTTTTTTTTTTGTTATCAACGACTTGTCTGTCATGTAAGCTCATATCAAAATAGGGTATCTGGTAATTATATTCTTCGGAAGGGGAGTATAATTTGTTGACAAATGGTGTTTATAAATTTTATGGTGATGTTTACGATGGATGCGAAAGTGAAATTTTGGGAATTGAGAAGTAAAAATTTTACAAAAAATACAAAAAAGTTAATTGGCAACTCTTCTAAAAATTATGATTCTAAATACCTTTAATAGATATCCGCATAAGGAGCATTTTCATTGTTAAATAAGATAAACAAATTGTGTCTAATTTTTGGCATGGTGGCTACATTATTCAAAAGTTTTTTTTTTTTAGTTAAAACTAGGCACCGAAAATAGTTTTTAAATACCAATTTGGGTGTTCACACTAGCCGGGTTATCAGGTTATCTGGTTAAAATTATTATTCTGTAGTATATTTTATTGCTGAAAGCTGAATTTAACCAAACAATATTTTTATTTTTAACCACACAATATTCTTATTATTAGATCTTTTTTTCGATCAAGAATAATCGCTAAATTTTGATTTTTTGGCAAAATTTAATCGTTGTTTTGCGATTTTAATTTTTTCTTCGATAAAAAATTTTAATTTTGGATTTACATATATTTTTTCGATCAATTTTAATTGTTATGATGATGGACTAAATTTTGTTTGCCGTTTTAAAGCTTTTATAACCTACAAAATTAAATCTGAAATTAACGGTTGTAATAGATCGAAAAAATTAAAATAAAAATGTATCGATTATTTTTGATCGAAAAACTAATCATCATGCAATAACTATCATCCCCGATAAAAAACATAGAATAACGGTTAAATTTGTTTGAAAAATTATAAGTCCAATTTTAACGTTTAAATTATGACTTTTATTATAAAGATCATACCCGGATAAAACGTATCAAAACAAGTTTGGTTTTTTATTTTAAAATAAGCACAAATGAAATCTTATTTTCTTGTAAGCTGGCAACACTATTCAAAATGGTTTTTAATGAAAAAATTCTAAATTTCACTTGAATTTAATTTCTTAAAAAAGATGGCAAGAATTTTGTTTGATTTTTGGTTAGGTGGCAACGCTTTTCAAGTTTTTTTTTAGTAAAAATATTTTTTATTACCTTTACGTTTAAGAAAATTTAGTAATTTAGGTGGCTGAACTTTTCAAAGGTGTCTAAAATAACAAACCTATAAAATTAATTATCGTTCGGTGCGTGCATTAAATGAGTTTAGAGCAATAAGTAAACGGAATAATTTATACCTTGTTAAGTATTTCTAGTTGGAATATTTTTTAAACAAATATATGGTGTTAAGAATAAAATAAAATAAGAAAATAGCCAAATTTCTAATTAGATGGCAACACTAATCAAATTTTTTTTTTATTACATACTAATTCATTGTCAGCTGCCCGCTTTGTTTGTTTCATAAATAAGCTACAAAAATTAAATTTCACGTTTGTGGGGTGGCAACGCCATGCAAAAATTTTGTTTGCTAAATACATATTTTAAATTACTGATAAAGGCAATTTTAAATGTCTTTAGTTTGAACTCAGCGGTGCGAGAATTTACATTTTCGAATAAGCCAAAAGGGTTGAATTAATTTTGCTGTAGTTGGCAGCCCTGTTCGATTTTTTTTTTAAATTTAAACCTCCCAAGAAGCTATATTTCTTTTGATACCAATATTGAAGTATTTTAGGCACTTAAAACTCAAAACCTAATTTAATTTTTGTGTTAGCTGGCAAGCCTTATCAAAACTAATATGATTCGTTTTAAGTTGTGCTAAAAATTTTCGGTATTTAAATCTTTTTCGAGTTAAGGAAGGTAAACAATATGGTTTTTTTTTTATTACTTAGGCAAGTGCCAACTCTCTTTAAAAATTCTTCTGAGGAAAAACATTCTTCCATGTCTCATAGAGGATGCTGTTTTTACAACTAATTTAATATGAACTTGGCAATTAATTTTATGTTAGGCGGCAACTCTATTAAAAACATTTGTTTGTACTAAAATTACTTTAAATAAATCTCGCTTAATCAAAATTATTTTGATGTAAATACTAAACGTTTATCTTACTGAATCCAACTTTGTTGTCTAGTTAGAGGGCAACTCTTTTAATTAGATGGCAAAATTTTTGTTTCGAACTTTTCTTCTTTTCGAACTTTCGTTTTTAAGCAAACATTTTCTAATCTTTTGTCTCAACTGAAGTACAAAGTAATCATTCTTATTCTGATAGAGGTAGAAACTCGATTGAAAAATATTCCAGTATAAAAATATTAGAAAATTTCTATTCTCGGAAGTCTTTAATGGATATTTTATATTTTTAATTTGGTTAACTAGTTTGAACTATCAAGGCAGATGGTAACACGTATTCGTAATCGTATGTTTTGCGTGAAAATTACATAAAAAATAATTCGTCTAAAAGTATTTTTCAACGAGCCCCAAATTCCGTAATTTGGGCACCATTCTCAATTTCAGCTTGATNTTATTATAAAGATCATACCCGGATAAAACGTATCAAAACAAGTTTGGTTTTTTATTTTAAAATAAGCACAAATGAAATCTTATTTTCTTGTAAGCTAGCAACACTATTCAAAATGGTTTTTAATGAAAAAATTCTAAATTTCACTTGAATTTAATTTCTTAAAAGAGATGGCAAGAATTTTGTTTGATTTTTGGTTAGGTGGCAACGCTTTTCAAGTTTTTTTTTAGTAAACATATTTTTTATTACCTTTACGTTTAAGAAAATTTAGTAATTTAGGTGGCTGAACTTTTCAAAGGTGTCTAAAATAATAAACCTATAAAATTAATTTTCGTTCGGTGCGTGCATTAAATGAGTTTAGAGCAATAAGTAAACGGAATAATTTATACCTTGTTAAGTATTTCTAGTTGGAATATTTGTTAAACAAATATATGGTCTTAAGAATAAAATAAAATAGGAAAATAGCCACATTTCTAATTAGATGGCAACACTAATCAAAATTTTTTTTTATTACCTACTAATTCATTGTTAGCTGCCCGCTTTGTTTGTTTCATAAATAAGCTACAAAAATTAAATTTCACGTTTGTGGGGTGGCAACGCCATGCAAAAATTTTGTTTGCTAAATACATATTTTAAATTACTGATAAAGGCAATTTTAAATGTCTTTAGTTTGAACTCAGCGGTGCGAGAATTTACATTTTCGAATAAGCCAAAAGGGTTGAATTAATTTTGCTGTAGTTGGCAGCCCTGTTCGATTTTTTTTTAATTTAAACCTCCCAAGAAGCTATATTTCATTTGATACCAATATTGAAGTATTTTAGGCACTTAAAACTCAAAACATAATTTAATTTTTGTGTTAGCTGGCAAGCCTTATCAAAACTAATATGATTAGTTTTAAGTTGTGCTAAAAATTTTCGGTATTTAAATTTTTTTCGAGTTAAGGAAGGTAAACAATATGGTTTTTTTTTATTACTTAGGCAAGTGCCAACCCTAATTAAAAATTCTTCTGAAGAAAAACATTCTTCCATGTCTCATAGAGGATGCCGTTTTTACAACTAATTTAATATGAACTTGGCAATTAATTTTATGTTAGGCGGCAACTCTATTAAAAACATTATTTGTACTAAAATTACTTTAAATAAATCTCGCTTAATCAAAATTATTTTGATGTAAATACTAAACGTTTATCTTACTGAATCCAACTTTGTTGTCTAGTTAGAGGGCAACTCTTTTAATTAGTTGGCAAAATGTTTTTTTTCGAACTTTTCTTCTTGTCGAACTTTCGTTTTTAAGCAAACATTTTCTAATCTTTTGTCTCAATTGAAGTACAAAGTAATCATTCTTATTCTGATAGAGGTAGAAACTCTATTGAAAAATATTCCAGTATAAAAATATTAGAAAATTTCTTTTCGCGGAAGTCTTTAATGGATATTTTATATTTTTAATTTGGTAAACTAGTTTGAACTATCAAGGCAGATGGTAACACGTATTCGTATTCGTATGTTTTGCGTGAAAATTACATAAAAAATAATTCGTCTAAAAGTATTTTTCCACGAGCCCCAAATTCCGTAATTTGGGCACCATTCTCAATTTCAGCTTGATATGTTTCTCAATTTGGCCATAGAAAAAAATGTCAGCTGAAATTGTGTTCGAGTCTCAATTCGGGTGAAATTGAAAAAAAAAATAATTTTTTTTTTTTACCAACTTGGAAGTTTTATAAAAAAATTTTTATAAAAAAAATATTTATTTGGTAAACAGCTGAGATCGAAATTGGTTTTAGAACTGAAATTTGTCGTGTGAATATTGACAATTTCAAATTGAAATTTAGAATCGAATTGCTCAATTTGAAGCTCGTGAACGTTAGCGTAAAATTGCTTGGCTGGCTGAAGTTTTTAACATGGCTGGTTTTGTATGTGCCGGTGCTGGTTGAGCAATTGTGCGTGAAAGTGTTTTTGCATGCGCCAGACGTGCAAACAGAGAGATAACAATAAAGAAAATATGTAAGCTTGCAAATGTGTATAAGTATACAAAAGTACATAGTACATATAAAAGCTGGTACACTAACACAAAATTAAGGGAAACAATCAGCATAAGCCTCAACGATATTGTGCATAAATATGAAAGCTCAGTGTAAGCTATTCTGTGCTACCGTTAGTTTCACTATTTTCAGGTACAACGCTCGTGTTTTTATTATTCTTTCTTTTTTTTCTGAAGCTCACTATTTGAGTGCATACTTTTCAAAAGCGCGCGAAGTAAAAATGACTTTTTGTGAAGTGGAATTTGTGTGATTGAGTGAGTATGTAGGTTTTTTCCTTCCATTTAGATTTACGTTATATTTTGTAACTTTTTTATTTAAATAAAAGCATTTCTTTTGCCTCCTGCGATGTTGTAAACCTGTATGAGTCTATTCTCACTAATTAAAACAATTGCTTATTTCTAGAATTTTTCAGATAAATAAGAAAATAAGCGCATGAAACCGCGGGAAAATGTTGAAGTCCGCTAAACAGTAGGTTGTCCTCAAATAGCAACTGGGCAGAAGCGCCTCATATTTTTTTTCTTCATAGAAGTGATTTTCTTGCTAGATTGCGGAATACCTGGACTAAGGGCGGAATGGAATGCACTTTTTTTGGGACATAACTGGAGTCTAGGGTTTCTTAAGTTTGTATACTACCTATAAGCAATTTGTGTGGAGAAATTATGTGCATCACTACCTGCGCTGCCCTCTTGATTCTCTCTCCTCTTTCCGGTGGTTCCACTTAATCATAATTGCAGCTATAAAATGTAGCTGCTGCTTTTATGACTATGTAGAGTGGGCTCAGGAAAAGTGCTGTTTCGAATCAAAGGGAAAGAGGGNGTTTGGTAAACAGCTGAGATCGAAATTGGTTTTAGAATGGAAATTTGAGGTGTGAATATTTACAATTTCAAATTGAAATTTAGAATCGAATTGCTCAATTTGAAGCTCGTGAAAGCATACTTTAAGACCTAAATTGTAGTATTTCTATCGAAATATATAAGAAAATCTTACTTATTTTTAAATAGGCGGCAACTCCAGAGCCTTAAAAATTACTATAAATATTAGTAAAGGCCCCGCAGTAGGACCGATCTTATACTTCAGATTCGAATACTATCCAAAAATCACAGCGCTTTTAAGCAGAAATCTTCCCTCTGCAGGCAATTACAAGCGTATGAGTGTACGCACACGTATACTTTTTTCTAATTACCAGAGCAAATGTTTTGTTTGAAAATAAAATGCTGGCAAATTGTCTACGACGCGAAATAAAAACCAGTTGGTAAAAACCATAAAATCTCCAAACACGGGTGTGTGCACAAAAGTGCCAAAGTAAGCATAAAAAGCACAAAAAAGTAGATGCAGGTAGTACAAATTGGAACGGCGCTACGTTGCGTATGAGTAACGTTAGCGTAAAATTGCTTGGCTGGCTGAAGTTTTTAACATGGCTGGTTTTGTTTGTGCCGGTGCTGGTTGAGCAATTGTGCGTGAAAGTGTTTTTGCATGCGCCAGACGTGCAAACCGAGAGATAACAATAAAGAAAATATGTAAGCTTGCAAATGTGTATAAGTATGCAAAAGTACATAGTACATATAAAAGCTAGTAGACTAACTCAAAGTTAAGGGAAACAATCAGCATAAGCCTCAAAGATATTGTGCATAAATATGAAAGCTCGGTGTAAGCTATTCTGTGCTACCGTTAGTTTCACTATGTTCAGGTACAACACTCGTGTTTTTATTATTCTTTCTTCTTTTTCTGAAGCTCACTATTTGAGTGCATACTTTTCATAAGCGCGCGTAGGTGGTTGTACTAAATAGATGATTTAGTAAGAAAACTATTTCCACACTTTGGTGTTTATTATGAGCCAATGAGCGCACTCTTAAAATGATTTTTTGTGAAGTGGAATTTGTGTGATTGAGTGAGTATGTAGGTCTTTTCCTACCATTGAGATTTTTGTTTTATTTAGTTACTTTTTTATTTAAATAAAAACCTTTCTTATGCCTCCTGCGAGGCTGTAAACCTGTATGCGCCTTTTCTCAATGATTAAAAGAATTGCTTATTTAGATAGACTTTTTCAGATAACTAAGAAAATAAGCACATGAAGCAGCGGGAAAATGTTGAAGTCCGCTAAACAGTAGGTTGTCCTCAAATAGCAACTGGGCAGAAGCGCCTCATATTTTTTTCTTCATAGAAGTGATTCTTGATTTCGGAATGCCTGCACTCAGGGCGGAATAGAATGCACTTTTTTTTGGGACATAACTATTGCTTTTCTTCAGTTTGTATACTACCTATAAGCAATTTGTCTGGAGAAATTATGTGCATCACTAAATGCGCTGATCTCTTGATTCGCTCTGCTATTACCGGTAGTTCGCCTTAATCACAATTGTAGCTAGAAAATGTACTTAACTGCTGCTTTCAGGACTAGACTGTGGCTACTTATATCTGGCTAGATCAGCTAGTTCTTTAATATTTGTAGAGTGGGCTCAGGAAAAGTGCTGTTTCGAATCAAAGGGAAAGAGGGGTTGGTTGACAGGGCTTATATGTACAGTGTGTACGTCCGAGTCGAGTCTGAGTTAGTAGTAGTTTAACCAATTACAGCACCTAAGCCGTAACTGTGCCAGAAAAAAGTGATTGTTTCGAAGCAGCTGCAGGTCTTTCTCTGCAATGAGTAATGGTTGAGCTCCGATGACGGCATTCACGGCGCGAGAGTTGCTGAAGATGGTGATCGCCTATGTCATTTCTTGCCTCTCTGCTCATCGCCGAATCCTGTGATTGTTTTAGAAGATTCAAGACTTTATCCTTTAATTCCTAAATACTAAGTCTTCTTGTATGCTTGAGAGGCGTAAGCTATCTCTTCCCGCTGGCCACCCGAATTTCTTTATCTTGCCTCTAAGGTGTATTCTCAGTGATTAACAACAAAAGGTAACATATTTATACAAGTAAAGATAAAAAAGTGTATTCGTCCCTCCTACAGCCAACTCCTGTCTATTTTAATTTACTATCTCTTCTTTGGTTCGTAAAATCTTCAAAGGCAGTCTTAGTCAACAAATTTAATAATTTTAAATAAAAGCTCCCTAAGGTCTTCCCCCTTACATGTCGGCTGTGTCTGCTAATGTGTCTGACAATTTCANGAGTAGTAGTTTAACCTAGGTCGTAACTGTGCCAGAAAAAAATTTATTGTTTCAAAGCAGCTGCAGCTCTTTATCTGCAATGAGAGTTGCTGAAGATGGTGATCGCCTATGTCATTTCTTGCCTCTCTGCTCATCGCCGAATCCAGTGATTGTTTTAGAAGACTCAAGACTTTATCCTTTAGTTCCTAAATACTAAGTCTTCTTGTATGCTTGAGAGGAGTAAGCTATCTCTTCCCGTTGGCCACCCGAATTTCTTTGTCTTGCCTCTAAGGTGTATTATCAGTGATTAACAACAAAAAGTAACATATTTATACAAGTAAAAAAGTGCATTCATCCCTCCTAACAAATTTAATAATTTTAAATCCCTAAGATCTTCCCCCTTACATGTCGGCTGTGTCTGCTAATGTGTCTGACAATTTCAATTATGCTGAAGGCAAGACAGCAAAATATTCAAGGTATTTCTTAGAATCAGTTGCTTACTTAATTCCTACAGCGTTTACTCAAATATTTTTCTTTGCATTCGGATTACAACACTTAAAGCGGTTCATTGAAACTGTGGGAAATACACACACAAGCGATAATGAAAATATTTCCACCAACTGGTTGGCCACTAAAGTGAGCAAATGAACTAAACAGAGCTTAAAAAAATATTGTGTGATACAAAATATTTGAAATTATTACAAAACGTAAAAAGTTAAATGAATGAAAGTTATTAGACAGACATGCAAAAAGTCTATTTATGCGGTAGTTTTTGTAAACAAGTATATCAGTTATTTGGCGGATTGGCTTACCTGAAGAGCGTAGTATTTTAAAAGGTCTACGCCGCATTCATTTGTAAGCGTCCGACACTGTGTAGTCGGTGGCTTAGCCATTTGCTCGCAAATTAATGTATTTTCTTCGATTTTCTTTTACATTTTGCCCAACGCTTTCGAGACAGCCAGACACTAAAATATCTTACCTTCTTATCTTACCTTTACGCCTGCTGGTTTTTTCCGCTGACTCATTTTAACCGAAAAAAAACCAATATCAACCGCCTAGCGTGGTATACCACACCCGTGCGCAACTTTCGTTGTCCTTGTGATTTTTTTCCATAGCGCCCGCCGTCAGGAAGTTTATTTTAGTTTAATATTCTTGCAACTTCCGCATCGGCAGCCAAATTAAAGATTTGTGTATGTACATACAATATCTGTGTGTGAGCGAAAAAGTGCCAGCCGGCTTCGGTGTCGCGCAAAGCTGACTTTGTATCACTTTCTCGTAGCGAAAGCACGTACAAAATACTTTAATTTGTGTGTGTTTTGCGGGGATGAAATTTATGCGACTGCCTGCTAGACAGTCATAATTTTACGCCGATATGCTTGGCGCGCGCGTAAGCAGTGTACGCTAAAAGGGTTGCTTGCCTAGCACAGAAAAAAAGAGGGATTGTCTTCAAAGGTCCTTTTATGGTTGGTAGTTGGGCGTTTGAATTACCTACAATTAGGTTGTTTCACCTGCTGGTTTATTATTATCGCATATTTATGGCGGCAGTTGCCGGCAAAGGTTGCTGCTTGCGGTGGCTATTAAAATAATTTTGTGCAAAATTTATGTGTTCACTGCTCTTTAAATCAAATATTTATGTATGTATTTAAAGGAAGGTAGTAACTAAGTTAGCCCTTAGGCTCTGAAGGGATGATACCTTGCAAGGAGTGAAGAAGAAATAGCGCTCGCTATGCTAGGCACGCACGATCACTTCAATCTAGAACCTGCGCTGAAACCAAGAGAGATCAGAACGTCTACGCCGCTTAAGAGAATGGAAACAGCCTTTGTTTCTTATACGACAGCTATTATAATAAGCGACCGGTTTTCGATAGGTTCAAAGCCTTGGGGTGGATGAAATCCGATCGTATTTTCTTCAGCAGAATGCGAAATACAAATTAGCCTCACAAAACCCGGTATACCTACTTCCCAGAGGTGGACTCCGCTGACAATAGTACTTGCAACTGTATTCAGAATATAATCTCCAGGATTATAGCATGCAATGGACGCATAGGCGGCTCGAACTCCCGTGAGAAAGGTAAAGGTATGTATGGCCAGAGAGCTAGGCTATCGGTGACAATAAGGTGGTACACGGGTATGTTGAAGCTGAAAGTTTACGCCATAAGTCTTATCTATATATATCTGAATATAAAGCATGTCATATTTCGAGGTAAAGTCATTGCTAGTCTTCGAGAGCATAGATAAACTTAACTCCCTCTCTAATCATGAGGCCGCAATGAAATGAGATAGCGGGGAGATTAGCTAAGAAAGTAAGTTCTATAACCAAAATTGAGCTTGAGTTCTACCTGGACTCCTGAAATGCAATCATACGCCCTGAAATGCAATCATAATCGGTACCATACCAATTGGCAGTGCGAAGGGACTCACTAACCACAGTACCAATACTACCGTACTTTAAGCTCGTTACCGGGTTCGACCCGACCCGACATATAAGTATAAGTATACTCTACTCGCATATATGTATTAGCTCAATCACGTCCGAAGGGTTATGCAACAATGGCTCTCGAGACGTAAGTCTCCGCTCAGATCTCCTAGTCGAAACTATTACAACGCAAACTTCAGTGCTGCTCTGGACTAGTGACCAATGGCCGCACCCTAACATACGCAAGTGCCCCATCCATAGAATAATTCCAAAAACCCCGAAACAGCTTCTCATAAAAAATAAAATCGCTGCGGCCGTTCGGAGTCGTCGTAAAACTGTAGGTCCCTCTTTGTGTGACAACATCAAGGCGCACGCCACAAATCGGAGGAGAAGCTCGGCCAACCACCAACGTATGTATAATTATTTGGAGTTTATAAATCGGTACTATAATTATGAAAAATGTTGGCGCTCAGTAATGCGAGCATGAAGCAGATAATGACAGAAGTTGTTTCTTACTTTAGTAGCCCTACAATAGCTGCTATCTGTTCAATCGGGAAATTTAGTCCAAAAAGAACTTTCCTTACCTTAACTAAAAAAAAATAGAAAATATTCAATCTTGCAATATAATATTAAAAAAAATTATTTATAGTGTTGAACCTTCTTCCACCAAACAACATTTCCACCTTCAACTTGTTTGTCTAGTAATTTGTATACGCCTTTACGCTTCCGCTGGTGCAAACCTTTTACCTTTTACCCGTCCTTTTCAACCCCAGCCAGTAGTGATTTTGAAAGTTTTATTGCTCTGCTTGTCTGCGCTTCGGCGGCGGCAATTTCGCTCAGAAAACTGTAAAAAGTAATAAAATATCTTAAAGGGCGACACACTTTTTGCTCTGATGTCTGTGTTTTCTTTTCCGCCCAACTCTTATAACTTTACTTCGTAAAATATATTGCTTTCTCATTGCTGCTTGTACTTTCACGCGCCTTAACATATGCTACCAATGTCTTCAAGTAAACAAATACATACACATATTTAGCATCCTAGAAACTGTCCTATGTAAGAACTGGGTGCCTGTGTATATTTTTTTTTCTCAGCTCATTCAGCAATTTTTTTTGTTGAGTGGTTTTTTTCACGTTGGTTAGTTATTGGCGTTTTCCAGCGACTAATCCAGCTTTAGTGTGCCACATATGTATGTACTTGAACACTTCTGCGACACATATTTTTTACGCAACAAGATTTTATTTTCTATCGTTGCTGTCAAATTTAACCCTCGCCATCTTTCCAATTTATCTGCCTTCCATAACCGCATTTTTGGCATTTGGCGTTTTGCTTTTTTTATAATCTTTCTATTTTCGTTGAGCACGCCGTTTTTTATTGCTTTGTCATGCTTTTTTACTGTCCATTTATTTATTAATTTTATTGTTTTCTCTCAGGCAAAAATGTTAATTTCTCTTTTGCAGCATTAAATGGTGGGCGGGCTGGTAAAGATACTTACGTGGAAAGAAATGAAAATCGGCAGCTTTGGATAATTAGATACATATTTTCTGGAATTTATTACTGGGTTGAGTTTGTGGGCAATTTTTTAGTAACGACAACATATCGCTCATTTTCTGCTAAAAAGTCATGATAAAAAAAAGTAAAGGCCAATTGACCGCTGAAGAGGCTATTTCTTACTACACCGACGAGTCCAAGATGGAGTGCTGCGTAGGAGCGGAAGTTTGCTCATGCAAACAGCTTTCAAGCGGAGGTTATAGCTTTGTTTAAAGCCTGCTAAATCTGAGGTAATCGAGTCGGGTACAAAAATCTAGCAACAATGCCTAATTGGTAATTAAATCTAAGCTGGTTGGGAAATGAAAAACGAGATTACAGTCAGTTTCTCAATCAATGATCGTCCCTTTGGGCTAAGGAATTGGCAAAGGCAATAGGAGAGCTGATAAATTGACGATGGCAGTAGCATGGTTGGATGACTCTGAAGACTCGCGAAGGATGATCAGTCGAAATATGGCATATCACAATCTCCACCAATAATGAAAGTTGAGGCGTTGCAAGCATAAGGGGCTCCTGTGACCGTTCCCGGTTCACCCTAGGCCAGAAGAATTATGCAATTACTTAGTTTAAGCGCAGCCCAAGGTGAGCTTACATGATTCCCAACTTTTCAATAGTGAACCGCAGTAGGAAAAAGGCATCCCCAGTTGTACCAAACCCAAAAAAAAATTTAAGGGTGTCTTTCCTTGCCAGGTCATCAGCCATGCAGTTTTCCGCAATATTATCGCTGTGGATCGGCACCCAATTGAGTCTGATAAGGAAGTACTTCCACGCTGTCGAAGGAGGGATGAGACATTCCCTTACCGATTTTGAGCGCACAATCATAGCGTTCAGAACCCTGATAGCCACCTAGTTATCAGAGTATATGCTCATCATTGACGTCCCACTCTTCAGCAGCTAGTCTACCACTTCCCTGATGGCAGCTATGTATTGCCGCATGAAAAACACTGCCGATGTTCGGGACCTGAAAATTATTTGGATGGAGATCTTTCCGGAAAAAGGTCCCTGCATCCACACTGTTTCTAAGTTTTGATGCGTCCGTGAAAATGTTCACTGCTGCCTACTTCCAATAACCCCGCTCCACCCAGTTATCTCTCGAGGAAATGTAGGTAGAGAAGGCTCTAGTCGGAGTCATTTCGAAGGGACGTGGTCTGTATGATTAGGAATCAAATCAAAGCCGTTTTGAACTCCAGAGTGTCCAGCTTTCGAGCCATCTAACCACCCTATTTCCCTGAGCCTAATGGCAGTTCATGCTCTGATAACTCTGGCTGTAATATCAATAGGCTTAATGTTAATCATGACGTTAAGCGCCGTGTAGTTGTGGTTCTTAATGCCCCACTAATCCCGATTAGAGTAATCCGCTGTACGCTCTACAGTTGCTTAACAATTGTAGCCTTCTCTAGTGAGTTCCACTTGACATGAGCTCCGTAAAAGAAGATAAGCTTAAGTATGGTTTCATTCAGCCAATGAACTACTCTTTGCGATAGACCCCACCAATAGCAATAGACCCCCTGTGGCAGTACAAGGCAACTGACGACTTTCTTGCCCTTTCCTAAATGTAAGGCTTCCACTTCCAAAATGGTCTAAGTGAGTTGGTCACTTGAACCGATTGCACCATAAACCTAGGCTTCCACTTGCTATCCAAGAACATGCCTACATAAGTACTTTTTCTGTCGGAGAACTGCAGGTCGACACCCACGATCGAGGGAAGAGCCACATAGAGGAGGATAAAGGAAATGCGCTGATAGAAGAACAAATTTTCGATGCGTGTCGGGGAAAGTATGGGTTATTGGTTCTTCTGCACATACTTACATACTTTCTCATATAAATTTAGCTTTTAATATCTATACAAATATACTTGCCTTCTTCATTTACCCAATCCTCGTTTGTTGTTTGAAGAGTAGATCAAACAATTCTAACTCATAGCAATTATTCATCCATAAGCATGCTTGTATTTAAAGCAAAAATTGTTTAATTAAGTAAATTTTTAACATACTGACATACACAGTCGTATTTTCCTCCATAACTCACACACTGCTCTCAAACTGTCACTTCAGTTCTTTGTTTACCTGCTCATAAAGACGTCGACCAACCAACCTACCAACACAATTGTTGTGCGCTGAATCATTCCAATTTGCTGAGTTTTCTTGGCGCTGTGCTCTTGCAAGACGGAAGTGAATTGAATATGAATAAATGGGACACGCGGATGGCTGCCTTGTCTTTTTTCCTTTTGCTTCTTCTTCTTTATATTATTGCCACAGTTATATTTCATTTTGATGTGCGCTTGGGATTCATATCCGTATGTTGGGTGCATACTTTTTATGGGTCAACAGCCAATTAAAAACGGAAAAAAGAGAATATTTTATTGACCGATATTTTTAACGACATCCATTTATGATATTTATTTACGCACACGCGTGTCAGTGAAATATTGCATAAGCATATATATGAAAGTGGGAATGAATGCATTCGTATGTATGTATAAATACTGGTTGGTTACCACAATATTGATTTCCTCTTGTTTCAGTATATGCTCTGGTAAGTATTTTCTACATTAAAGTCTCCTGCTGTCCACCTTAAAGGCTATGCGTAGCTTACCTCACGCTTTAATAGTTGCTTTATTTTTGTGGAGTCACTCTGAGCTTTATTAATAATTTTTATGACTTCAATATATGTCCGAGATGAACAGCTGCATTTTCGTTGGAACTGCAGTTTTTCGAATTTAATAAATGAGTTCCTCGAAGTAGTGGATTTATAGAGCACAGAAATATGTCTGTATTACTATATGTTTATGCGTATGTATTTGCATGTTACAGTGGCCTACGAAGGCCTTTTCAATATGTACAAAGCAGCACAAGAAAATAATAAAATTTTATCATCAACATGATATTTTCGTTAACACAAACGTTGCGGCATTCAAATCAATTTAGAAATGAGGCGAATTTTTGAATAAATAGTTTTGCTAACAAGCATAGTGGCCGTGGATCGTATGATGCAAACCTACACGACGTTCACCAATTATCAATTCGTTTTCTTTTTGAATAGCGCTGTAGTCGCTTAACCGATTTTGGCCGAGTCTTATAAAGTACGCCAGTCGTTTCTCTTCTGTGCCAACTGACGTTAAGTAAAGCCAAGTTCTCACTAGCCGGCCTTTACATCGCAGATAAGGCCTTCCCCTTTACTCTGTTAGAAGCATCGCGATCCGCATTGTATACTTTCAGGGCTCAATCATCCGAATTCATTCGTAAGATATGACTGACTGACTCTTCGTTCCATCGTCTGCGGTAGCGCGCAAAGGCAAGGAGTGTGATTTTTGTACGATGGGAGAGGACTTTACTTATCAATTGCCTACTCAATCAAAAGTAGCGCTTGTTGGAAAGAGTTATTCTCCGTGGGATTTTTGAAGGGTTAGTTAGACAGATAACTAAAATGAGAAGTGCACAGCGACATTAAGATTGTGTCATCCATTCACTAGAATCCTCACACAGCTCTGAAGAACGTGTATGTGCTTGTGCCGTCGTCTCGCCACTGCCTCACACTCAAGAAGCAGCGGAAGTGGTGTCTCCTTAGCTTAGTCGCAAAAGGGGCAGAGGCCATTCGACCACATTCCTAACCTGTGCGGATGTTCTCTCAATCTTAAATGTCCCTTGAGGATTCCTCAGTTTCTACTTGGGTAGGTTAAAGAGAAGATTAAGTAACTTAACCAGGCTGTTTTGCTTCAGAGATTTATATTGAAACTCTTCTTACTGAAGAGTTGCTCAATTGATATCTGGGGAAAAGAGCGAGAGGAATCTGGGATACTAGCTTTTCCATGTTTCTGCACGATAAGAATTTACCTCTGCCAAAGCTATCTCTTCCTTAATTCAGGAGACGGCGCCTGCCTTATCCCGCCATTTCAAGACTGATATTATTATTATTGATTTTAAAGCTGGTTCCTAGATATGCGAGTTCATGGACTTTTTCGAATATACTTCACTTTATCCACATTCACAACCAAACCTATTCGATTTACTTCCCTAATCGCTCTGTCCGAAACCCCCCTCTCTTTCTATCAAACGGCTTGAAGTAGTCCCTCCCAATTCTGATATAGCTGGTTGTATTATTCAACTTTATTTGACCCAGCCGTGCTAGCTTCGCAGGAATACCAAAAACAGACATCCCGGCATACTTGGGATATGGTGGATTTACTAGGCCTAAAGATACAAAGATAATGCTTAATAAGGTTTTTGTCGATGGGCCATAAGCCTCGCACACAGTGCTCTCGATACGACCTTATAACTGATGCCCGGAAGGCTCATCCTACAATAGTTTCGCACATGAGCGGTTTGAGGAAATGCTTATTTCTCGTAGAAGTTACATGAATTTACCATCAAGCCCGGGTGACTTGAGGTCGATGGCTAGTGGCATAAGCCGAAATCGATCGATTTCGAAAGGGTCAGAGAGTCAATCAATGTCTTACGCCCAGCGTAGCCTTTAAGAAAAATAAGAGTTAAGAATAAGAAGAAGTGCCACCTGTACAATAAAAAACTTAAAATAAAATATGCTATTAAAGCATTGTCCCTTTGTGGTGTCCTTAGGAACGAGAGCTTGAAAGTTAAAGAAAATCACTGCGTGCCATAAACGAAGTTTTGCTAGCGGTTGATGTCGAACCATACACTGTAACCTCGAAAAAGCTGAAAAATAGGGTTAAGATGAGTCGACGAGGATCCAGTATGATATTTACTCTTACCGCGTGAATATCAATAAGGCAGTGTCCTGTCATTACACAAAGCAGTACAGAAAAAACGGCTTTGTGAACCGAAAGAGATTCCTTAAATGCCTTCAGTCCACCCTCGGTCAAAGAGACGCTACAGTTGTACCTGTACTGGGTTTCGCCTAACACGTGTTGAGCTGACACGAAGCTCATCTGTGTAAGAGTAGTCCACATGTAATTAAAGATATTTACTACCACTCTTCCTTTGCTGAGTGAGACCAACCAACTAACGTTTTGCCGTCAAAGTAGATATCTATCTCTTTTGTCTACCCATAAAGCCACTGCCGACGGATGCTTCGATCCATCCGTCTGTGTGAAAGTTCAACGGTGCATGCTTCCAACCATTCTCTCCTCTCCACTCACATCTACAGGGGGTGTGAGTGAAGAAAGAGCTAATAAGCAATTGTTGTATTGATGAATTTTAACGGGTATAAAGCAGTAATGCCTACCACCTGAATTAAAATATTTAAGGTTTGAGAAAAGCGCAACTATAGCCACATAGGCATAGGAACCTGCCTAAAAGTATGCTACGAAATATCTCTAACCAACTCGTACTTCTCAAATGCCTTAAGCCAGTAAAGTTATAAGTTGCTGAGTCTCCAAATCATGATCAACTTGCCTGTCGTTTCTTACTCAAATTTCAGATTTATTACTCGAGATTGGTTCTTTTTGGCAGGAAGCACATTTTCACCGTTTAATGTTGACATATTGAACCTTAAACATTTAAAGCGAAAAAAATCGTTAAATATTAAAAATTACAAAATAGCTGCACAGATAAATATTCTGCATGCTGCAATTTATTTTAAATAGTTTGGTGGCACACTCTTGAAACTTCACAGATATTTTCTATTTTATGCCAAATTTCATTGCCTTTAATATGAATATTCTATTTGAAAACTTCCCAAAGTTATTAAAACAAAAACACAATTATAATTTTTTCGATTTACAATGAAAAAATAATAATTTCGGTACTTATTCGCCTAAATAAACGTTTTAAGGCTAAAATTGTTCAAATACTTGTTTTTATTTTTATTTTAATTTTTATTTAAATTTTTATTTTACTTGTTCCTGAAACTAAATTGAAATAAAGGCAAGAATAATGCTTCAGTGTTTTTTTCTAACCCACTTCGGGAATTGGTCATCCATTTTTGTTAAGTTATTTTGTAAATTTGCAGTTGAAAAAATTGGAGTCTGTGTAGCAGTGACTAAAATCTGTGCCATTATCCTTCATTTTCAAACTGACAAAAGTATTTTCCGTTAATGAATTGAGCAAAAATAATAGGTAAGGGAACTTAAACTTAGCAATATTATTGTGCCCTAGTTTTGCCAGAGTCTTTCAATTCACAATCACGTTTTTATGCTTTTACCCCATTTACGCTGGTACTCTTGTTCATCGCTGTGTATGCGCTCCCCCTTAACCTTTTATATACCATTTTTAGTATCGTAAACTTTTGCTTTTATCCCTTAAGTTATCCCCAACACCTATTATAAAGCTCTACGCTACACCCAAAAGCCATTTAAGCGTCCATTGTCCAACGCCAAATAAAATCTTAAATGTATTGCAGCATTAATTTTGTTTATGGATTCTTCAGTCACTACTTTTCTGGAAATACGCTCATGCCTTTTTGTTGAGCGTTTGCTGCAAAGTAATGTACGTGGCTGCGGTCAACCTCTATTAGGGTTAATTGTAAGTAAATGTGACTGTTTTATTAAAATGTGCAGCAGCTGTGAAGCACATACAACACGGAGGTATGGAAGAAATGCTGAC